>NC_029793.2:143440663-143447844 GCF_000816755.2 Arachis ipaensis | reverse complement strand
AATTATCCAGGAAGTACTTTTTTTTTTTTACCAATCTTCGGGCCCTTAATATAATTAGGCGTTTGTCAATGCAAAGGACGTGGCATGTGAGCTAAAGGGCCATTTTTTTCTTGTATCATAGATCATTGGGTCCCCCATAATTAGACGCATGTGTTTATTACAAGGGAAAACAAGTAAAAATGGTAAAATCTTGTACCCCTCTGTGGTTCTTCTAAGTTGTAACTACTGTAATTTATACCTTTTAATCACATACATATCTGTGTTAAAGATGGTGGAAGTTCAGGTATACTTAATGTAGCCAAACTTTAGTACAAAAAGCTAGTGAGTCTTTTAGTTAGTGAATCTTTTATTTACAGTCACTGTATTTAGTAAGTTAATTAACTGCATTAGTTGAAGAGACTCGGAGAATAATTAGTTAGTTAGTTAACTTGAGTAAGAAAATAGTTAGTTAGTTAAATCGTAACTTATGGCTGATATTGATTGAACACTTTGTATATATATATACTAGCGTGATAATTCGTGCAATGCACGGGATTCACGAAATTTAAATATTTTTAAAAGAAAAATACTAAGAATATAACTAAAATGTATTCTATAAAAATAAATATAAATCTTATTTGTATCCCTAACGTTTAAATCGTCCTATTTGTATCCCTAATGTTTGTAAAAGTGATTCAATGTTATCCTGCCGTCAATTACACATCATGAGTGCTTTAGTTTGAGTTTTAAAAATCTCTTTTTGAAGTTAGAATACAAATGTCTGGGATAGAATCGATTATCTACTCCGAAAAATAGCTCATCAAATGTTGAAACTAATTCCTACAACATTTACATAATTCACTTTTCTAAGGACATAATTCAATCTAAACACAAATAGTGGGTATAATATTAAAATTGACCACATCCAAATGAGACCTAATTGAGAATGAATACATCCAAATGAGAATAATTGAAAAATATAATATGATTTGTTAGTATAATTGATAGTAGGATAATATTGAATCACTTTTATAAATGTTAAGGATACAAATAAGACGATTTAAACGTTAGGGACACAAATAGGACTTACCCCAAACGTTGGGGACAAAAACAATACTTTACTCTTTTCTAAAAGAGCTTATTTAAGCTATTTATCCAAAGTGTTTTAACTAGTGAGTCTTTTACTTACGGTCACTGTATTTAATAAGTTTATTAACTACATTAATTAAAATAGTTACTTAGTTAACTTGAGTTAGAAAATAGCTAGTTAGTTAGATTGTAATTTGTGACTGATATTGATTGAGCACCTTGTATATATATTTAACATCAGACTAATGAAATTAATTTTTGCCATTTTAACTAATTCTCATTTTTGAATCTCTTTCTTGTATGATGTAATTCCACTCTCACCTTTTATTTCTCTGCAACTGGACAAGATTTTTTTAATTAATTTTATATGAAATTGATAGCTAAAAGTTATTAGATAAAAATTTAGTCGAATTTGATAAATTATTTAATGACTTCCAACAACTAATTTTATATAAAATTAATTGCAATTCGAATTTCTACTGCTAAAGATTCAAGGGAAGTAATGCAATTTTTCTGAAGAAAGTATAATAATATATACAAAATATCCGTTCACACTAATTTTGCTTTTAAAACAAAGAAAGAAAGAAAGACTAAGAAGTTGATGGTTTTATCCATTGACAAGCTAAGAGTGTGGGAATGGTTATCGTAATCGAGCCTTAGCTTAACGTCATGATCAATCCAAGTACTATTTTTTCATTGAAATCACTGCAAATTGCGGCAGATAGACATCTAAATCCGAAAGGAAGACTATATATAAATTAACAGTCAAGCATGATAACGAAACACATGATTGTATGGCCCAGTTTCAATTAATTTTCAAAATCAACTTTTTACATTCTCAATTTCTCACATTGTTTAAGTCACAAAACGCAATGATTAAAATGGGCAAATCCCATATCCCATGCTCACCATACATACATGGCTTCGTTTAGTCTCCTTTTTTTTCTTTTGCATGATCTTCCAAGTCCAAAAGGCTGTGTGAATTGTGATAGTTCAACAATAATACAATTTGTAAGATGTAGTCAAGTCAGAGAGCTTTTGTAGAAAGAGACCGGTGTCATGATAGAGTCGCAGAATTGAATTTAAATTAAAAGTTGAAGATCATAACCTTTGTAATGATTACATCCTCATTAAATTATTAATTTATTATTATAAGAGTTCAATTGATAAACTTCAATTGATGCTTGCCATTTCTAAACACATTAGAAAACAAAAATTTAAGATCTGTTAACATCGTATAAAAATAAAACAAACCCAACTACCAACTAATTAACTTGCATGTGGCTCTTCTCGTCCAATAGGAATAGTCAATTATAAGCGCAAGCGTGCTTACCTTGAATGCATATTATATATTTGTTACTATATATCTTGCTAAGTTGCTATATCTATTGATAAATGATAATCCATGCGGGAAAAAAAAAAGGAAAAAAAAAAAAGAAAAAAATAAATCTAAACAGTTATTTCAAAAAATTAACCATTCTAACCCTAATTTAGTAATTTATTAAAGAAATTTACCCAAACACCCTCTCCCCCCTCCCCAAACCGTCTGCTACTCTACCCTCATCAATCATCCCACTTTTCCGGTATTAGAAGCTTTCTCATCGGCCATCATCGACCACCCCTGTAGGCCCCTCCTCCATCACCGTCGCAGGATCGTCATTCAAACAACCATTCATATAGTTATTAAAATAATCATCCGTCTACCTAGTGAAATAACCATCCAGCATTTGTTAATTGTATATACTTAAATTGAATTGAACAAAATAACCATCCAATTAAGAATTAAAATAACCATATACATACTTAATGAATTGAACATCAACACATTTGCAGGGTGGAGAGAGTCGACGGCGACACATGGAGGCAGGGAAGGAGATCTGGCGACAGAGCAGCCACGCAACAACAACTTCGGCTAGGCAAAGTTACGAACCTGCTTCGTGGGTTTCGAACCCAAACGCGCAGCAGCCAGAGATGGAAAATGAGGAGGAGTCGAACTGGTGGGAGGAAGGACGGCGTCGATGAGATGCGGCACAGCAGCAACAACGGGGAGGACAGACGACGGGGATAACGTGCGTCTCGAATGGTGCGACGGGAGATGACGGCCTGCGGTAACAAGGACACACGGGACTGCGCAGCGCGATCTCCCGTTGCTACGACGCGCAAGCGGAATGCGGAGAGGCTGGACGTCGCTGTTAAATTTCAAAATTTGAAATTAAAAATAATTAATTAATAATCTGATTTATAATTTTAATTTTAATAATTTTTTTACTCAATTATTCACATTGTTTAATATTTTTATTATCTTCCTATACTTTTCTATAAACAAAGTATTTAAACTTGAATTAATCCATTACGGAATAAAGGATTAATATAATAACTACCGCCAATGGTTTCTTCAGTTTTAATGTTTTCTGGTTAGCAATCATGTAAAGATTTCTAAAACTCCACTGAATCACTTGTTGATTGTAATGATATTGTTTATGAATGCTTGAAAGTTGAAAGGCCTTTTCTTGTATTATTATAATAAATTATATGGAGTATCATGCATGTGATATTACTTCATCATCATCTGCCTTCATTACAACAGAAAAAGAAAATATTTGAAATCAACTTATCTTTGATAAAAAAAAAAAAAGAAATATCAATAAAATGTGGGAACAAATCCTACCATTCCAACCTTGGGGAGAAGTTTTGCATTATCGCTTGAGGAGACACACAAATGAGTAAAATGACGTAGGCACTAGGCAGCTTATTTCCTCGCCTTTTACGGATCGAACAACACTCGGGCCCGTGATTTGTTTTTTGTGTTTTGGGTCTTGAAAACATAAACACGAACTAAAGGCATTGGAATTTTATATCTGGCCCAATTTCGTACAAAATGGATCCAATCATCTTAAAGCCCATATATATAGTACGTCGTGACGTTATACATACCCATTTCTATTACCCTGAGTGAGTAAAGGGTCGGCATTTGCAGCTGAGACCTTGGATCAATGACAGCATTACTTGCCTCACTGGGAGCTGCACCCAAGTTCGAATCCTCAATGAGGAATGTAAAACCTATGTTAGTAGTAGGAATGTGTGTGAGTGCGTGTGTGTTGTGTAATATATTAAGACAAAAAGAAAAAAAAAAAGGGTCAGCATTTGGATGACATGTGATGTGGACTTGAATGGAATTATTAAGTTCACAACAATAAAAATAGAATGACTATCAAATTTGAGAACTATCATTGTATGTGCCAATCCTTGAAAATTCTGAGTGTATCAAAAGTTATTACTTAGATTAAAATACATAAATTGTATTTTTATTGATAGATTTACACCCTACATAGCAGCATTGGGAGGTGAAGAAGAATGCAATGAATGCATGGTAAAATGTGGCATGGACGGTGGCAGCATATTCTAATTCTGATACTACTACATGGAAAAAGCGTGCGAGTTTAATTACAAAATTGCCCCAACTATTTCCGGTGACATTAATAGTCAATTGCTGACCTCTCACCGCGGTCAACTGTCCTCGGCCATGGAGCTCCCCTCTCTGAAACTGCAATCGCAAAGGCTCTTCTTGTCTCCACGGAGGAGTCAAAGTCAAAGAAAGAAAGTGGTGGTGGTCACGGCCAAGAGAAGGTCAAACATCGAAGGTGTGAGCGACGAGTTGAATGCCATCGCTTCTCAGAACTTGGACTTGGCACCCTCTCGCAGAATGGTCCGTGCTGCTTTCCTACCGGTGCACCAGCACCTCGACCATTACTTGTTCAAGGTTACCTTACTACCTTCTCTTCTTTTCATCGTCTTCAATTTCATCTTCACCACCACTCATCTCCTTTTTCGCTGTCATGTTAGGCTGCTCCTGCTGGGATCAGAACTCAAGAGTGGTATGAAACGAATTCCAGGGGATTCGAAATTTTTTGCTATTGTGATTGAATTTGTTTGTTTTCCATGTACAGCGGTGACCACACAGTAAAGATAATTGATTGTGAAACTGGAAGTTGCATAAAGGTGCTAGTTGGTCATAGAAGGACGCCTTGGGTGATAAGCTTGTAATCTGGCTTTTAATAGTAATTTATTGAATCTATGTCATTTTATTTCTTTTGGTGCTTATTGTATAAAATGAATCCTCTAGCATGAATTTTGATAAGATATGCATTTAGGAAGTGACAGTTCTATGAAATTTAGCACAAAGTTTTCATTATTATCCATCAAAACCATGGGATGCTGTTCAAATTGTGTGATTTTTTAATATTTTGTTATTTGCTTACTGAATATTGTATCCTAAATTTGTATTTGAATAATTTGTTCAAGTGGTTAGTAGTTGTTAGTTTGAAGGTCGTTCTCTGTTTCTGCCATGGATATGGCAGCACTTGCACCTTCTTTTTTGAAGGTTTGATTTCTCTCTTAATATTTATTTTCAGAACTAGTTAATTTAGAGATTGAGATTAGGGTTCAAAATTCTGTTCAGGTCTTGCCAAGAGAATTGCTGCTTCTGGATATGCTGTTTATGCTATGGATTACCCAGGTTTTGGCCTTTCTGAAGGCTTACATGGTTACATTCCAAAATTTGATGATCTGGTTGATGATGTTATAGAACAATACGCAAAAATTAAAGGTTGGACATACTCTTAATTGGTTCTTTTGATCTAATCATTTCAATTTAGAAAGTGCCATAATGTTGTCACCAGATATATCTTTGTATTTCAATTGACAGCAAAGCCTGAGCTTAGAGAGTTGCCTGGATTTCTATTGGGGCAGTCAATGGGTGGAGCCATTGCCCTTAAAGTTCATTTGAAGGAACCAAATAATTGGGATGGGGTAATCCTTGTAGCACCAATGTGTAAAGTAAGCTCATCCCTCTGTATATATAGCACTTGAGTTAATTGTTAACCAGCTTCATTAGTTTCAAAGTTTGATGATACCTTTGGAACTCTATTTTGTAGTACTATTGATAGTTTAATATTTTGTATCTTATATTTTCAATGGACTGCAAAATTCTGTGCCTACAATAAACTTTGTCCGACTCAACATTTGAAGGATTCCTAGACCAATTTGTATGAAAATGGATTTATTTTCATCAGAGGCATGGCCTTTGGTGATTTTATTATTGTTTATATCAGAATACAAGTGTGATTTTGTGCTGTTGTTTGGATGTTAAGATTGCAGAAGAAATGTTACCATCTAAGGCAGTTTTGAAGGCATTGGATCTTTTGTCTTATGTGATGCCAAAGGCAAAACTGTTCCCATACAAAGATTTATCCGCATTGACATTCAGAGAACCAGGCAAGAGAAAAGTGGTTCGTTAACTCTGTCATCAACCCTTCAATTCTTCAATGCTTACAAAATAAAATGATTCTTCAGTAACTTATATTCCTTAAAATATGTATCTGCTAATAATTGTTTCTTGTACAGGCCAACTACAATGTTCTATCTTATGATGATCCAACAAGACTCAAAACTGGCATGGAACTCTTAAGTGCCACACAGGATATTGAGTCACAACTGCATAAGGTTTCGGCTCCATTGTTGATTCTTCATGGATCAGAAGACAAGGTGACAGATCCATTGGTCAGCCAATTTCTTTATGAGAAAGCTTCTAGTAAGGATAAGATTATGAAGATTTATGAAGGAGGTTACCATGGCATTTTGGAAGGGGAACCTGATGACAGAATTTTTGCTGTCCATAATGACATTATTTCATGGCTTGCATTTTTTTTTACCAAAGATAGGAGACTCGAACCCGCAACCTCTTAATTGAGTATGAGGAAACTATGCCATTTGAACTATTATTTATTGGCTTGGACACCTCTCCATTTGTTGAGAGGATACATCGGCAATAAATTCATCAACAATATATATATATATACCTCTAAAGTTGAAACTGAAAATCTATTTTGGAATAATGTTACACATCCAAGTCTTTTTATGAATTAAGTCTAATCAAATTAAATAATAAGACTTGAAATAATGATAGTTATAACTGATTTTTGTTATGTTAGACTAACTTGGTTGAATTTAGTTAACAAAAAAATTTTATTAGATAACCAATCATTTTTAGCCAACACCAGTCAATTTTTAAAAAATTATTTTATTTATCTTAAATTTAAATTTTAAAGTTTAAA
>NC_029793.2:143435379-143440648 GCF_000816755.2 Arachis ipaensis | reverse complement strand
ATAGTATGAGAAACCTGAGTATAAAAACAATACTAACTGACTGACTAACATGTGTTATGGTGTTACAGCAGTGAAACTGTGAAAGTGTATAAAAAATTAAAATGTTGCCAGCTAATCTGTAAGTAATTTGTATCATTGATCCAGAAATAGAATTATGATATTCTCGTGTTGTTTTAAAACATGACTATGTCATATTGAAAGATAAACGGATAGAAATATATAAATTAAGTTCACTAATTTACCCAATGAAAATTACATTGGTGAAATTCGCTTGAGTTTTGGAATTTGGGATAGGCAAGTTTTATCAACAAAGTCCGAGTTCAAATAGAATTAGGTCTCCTCGTCTAAGTGCCTTTTTTTTTTTTATATAAGATATGGAGGTTTGAACTCACATTCTATGTCATCTGAACTATAGTCTATTGGCTCTCGTTTAATTGTTTATCGTTGAGCAAATTGAAAAAAAAAATCAAATTTTTACGGTAACACTAATATTAATTAATAAATGTTAACATTATATTATAGGGGTGAGCACGGGTAGCGGGTACCCGATTACCCGTCTGAATTCGAACCGAACCAATTAAATTGGTTCTGAAACCAACGGATAATCGGGTCCAACTCGAACTAAACCGATGACTTTTGTTAGTGATTGGTTCGAGTATCGGTTTTGGAGGTGCGGAACCCGAACCAACTCGCGAATCCGATCATATATTAATTAAAAAAAATAAAAAAATATATATTATTTTTCCATTAGACGATGATTATTCATTATTAATATATTTGGATTTTAATGAGTTTAGTTTTTAATGTATTTGGTGTTTAACATGTTTGGATTATTTCTATTGATGTTACATGTTTATTGAACTTGTTGAATTTTTAAGATAAAAATTTAGTTTTTTTTTTATGAATTTCAAAATTATCGGGTACCCAATTATCCGAACCGAACCAATCCGTTCTTAATCGGTTTGGTTTAATTCGGGTACATATACAAAAAAATATAAAACCGAACCAAATCGAACCAATTACATTTTAATCGGTTCAGTTCTAATTTTACCATAAACCCGAACCAAACCGACCCGTGCTCACCCCTATTATATTATATTAGTCCCCAAATTTTGAGTTAATTCGGGCTTGGATCAGTTCATAGGTTGCTTTCGGGTCGGGGTTTAAGCGAACGAGATCGGCAGAAGAAGGTTTGGTGGACGTGGTGACTCCCATCTGCGACTTGGGACTCACTTGATTGCTGCATCTTCACCTTCATCTTCATCATCGTCATCATCAACAATGTCACTTCTTAATCAGCTCTTTAACAGAGGTGTTTTCGCCACTCGCTGGTGATTTCCCCCACTTCTCTCACCTTTTACTGACTGATTCTGTTCTTCAAAGATCAAATTTTGACATATATCCATGCTTTATTACTCGATTTGAGTATTGAGATTCGCCCCCTCTTTCCTTTGTATATCTGTAAATCGTGTATTACAGTTTATCAAATTCAGATTATAATAAACATTCAGGGCTGGTAGTTGGATTTGAGTGGATGCTTTTGCAATTTATTATATGGATACTCTTCATTCTGTAACAACCCTAAACACGATGCTTGTTGATCTTGGTAATCTGTAGTAAAACATGTCTTAACCTGTCGATCTCGCGCATTAAGCTGCTGCAAAACAAGAGAGATGCGCAACTGAAGCAAATGCGCAAGGAGATTTCCCAATTCTTGCAGGCTGGCCAAGAGGCAATTGCTAGAATTCGGGTAATTGTTCAGTGTTTCATAACGCTTGTTAATTTTATTTCTATCTTAGCTCACTCTGCATTTTCTTTGCTGTTTGTTTGATTGCATTGATTTAAATAGGTGGAGCATATCATTCGAGAACAAAATATATGGGAGGCATATGAAATTTTAGAGTTATTCTGTGAATTTGTTCTTGCTCGTGTACCTATAATTGAGAGCCAGAAGTAAGTCCATACAAATCTAAGTATTTGTGCTTATTGGACGGTGTGTTTTCTTTTTAGTTAGCTTACATGAAGTTAGTTTAAACTATAATCATACATGAAGATAAGTGCTCCTGGATATTTTTTCTTTGATATCTGAAAATCTCTACATAACAGGGAGTGCCCGCCAGAATTGCGAGAAGCCATTGCTAGTTTAATTTTTGCTGCCCCTAGATGTTCAGATGTGCCAGACTTATTGCACATCAAGAACTTATTCACCTCTAAATATGGAAAGGAGTTTGTATCTGCAGTATCCGAACTTCGTCCTGATTCTGGCGTGAACCGCATGGTGAAATATTTTCAGTTTTCGTTTCTTAATAGTGAACATATATCGGTTATATTGGAGTATTAGCTGTTGCTTACTATCATCATTCTATTTGTTCTCTTGATATTATTATTTCAGATAATTGAGAAGCTCTCTGTTAGTGCTCCACCTGGAGAAGTAAAGCTCAAGGTCTTGAGGGATATTGCTAAAGAATATAACATAACATGGGATTCTTCTAAAACTGAGGCAGAATTTAGGAAAAATCATGAAGATCTCCTGGTAGTGTTATCATTGGAGCTCCCAATTATTTCTTCTTTTGTTGTTGTTTATTGTTTTAATACTAGTGTCATTAATGGTGAATAGCATTTATATGACGATTAAGCTGTCACTTGTTTACCTTTGTCCACAACTGACTCCAAAATTTATTGCAAATTTCCTTCTAACCTTGGGAGAGTACTTGGTTCTTCGTGAATAATTCTGGAAGGAGAATTAAGAAGTTACTCTTGCTGTTGAGAGTACTTTCCTGAATTCTTTCCATGCATTTGTTGGGTTTTTGATATTAATATGTTTCATTTAGGGTTTTTCATTTGCTGGGTTTTTGTTTCATTTCTGCGTTTTCTTCATTTTTGTTTATGGTTTTCTTCTAGGGTGGAGCAAAACATGTTGATATTGGATCTGCCGTTTCTCATACTCCTAGGAAAAAAGGAACTAGTAATTCATCATCTTCTAGTACAGAATATTCCATCAAGTCCATGCGTAACAAGCAAGAACAAAAACACCTTGAAACTCCTAGGCCTTCAACCAATGATTATTGGATGAATACGAATGAAATTGAACAGTCCCTCAACTATGCTAAGGTTCCCACTACTGATGCCAAAAGAGAGACAAGGCCGCAGTCCTCTGATGTATTGGAGAAGGCTCAAGCGGCCATTGCTTATGCAGAGCGTGCATCCGCTGCTGCTCGTGCTGCAGCTGCACTAGTTAACAATGATTTTGGCTCACTAAAGCTGGATGGTAAATCTTCATAGTTCGAAACGAATGAACATTGTCAGAGATCTTAAAGCCAGAACAACTTTATATTGAAATGCCAACGAGGAGAGATGTTCCTCCTTGTGGTTATAAGGTTAGTTATTCTATATTGTACATCTAGGATTTGTAAATGTATACATTGTAATAGAATGGAATACACAGCTTGCTTGAATCCATCCTGATTCTTTGCTACTGCAAATGTGCATAAGATGATTTTATTGATACCATGTAATTTTGAACAGCAGTTTTATGTTGGCAATAAGTGTGCGCATTTATGAGCTGTAGCATCCACGCATATTTAAACAAAAAGCGTGAGAAATTGTAGTGGTTATATTGAGCCTGAGATGGTGCAGGTATAATAACAGTACAACACCACCATATGTGTTTGGTGATCGGTATGAATCTTGAAGACAAGAGTGAAAGCTAACTTCCTGAGATGAGATTGTTATCAATCACCAATGCAGCTACTTTTCTCCTTCCATGGAACAAGATGGGCCCAACTAGTAGGTCAGAAAATAAAAAAAGGAAATACAGTGAACTGGCTCTAAAGATAGGCCCAAACACATTGCTTTAACCAGCAATCCAGTCAAGTTAAAAAAAAAATATCAACGGATCTATATTTTGGCTTTTTAAGTTTAGAAAATATTAAGACCATTATTTTTAATAAAAAAAATAATGAAAAGCTAGTTAATGTTGTTGGCTCAGATATAAGACCAATATAAGAAAAAATGTTTAAATTTATTTGTTTTCATCATTATCTTTTACTAATATTAAAAGGAATAACCCCTTGGTACTAAGAAATTTTATAAGGATAGGTTTTTAAACATACTAGAAGCAATTGGTGTTTTTCCTCATGTATTTCTTTAAATTTTCATGCAGATTTTATTGAAATTGCATTTTTATAGGGTAGTTTCTATTTAATTTTCTTTTTCTCTGGACTTAATACCCCATTTTCTATCCAAAAAAAAAAATAGCAACTTTGAATTGAGAATGAGAGAAATTGGTGCACAAAAAAATTGAAAAAAGGAAAGTATATGTATAAAATAAAGTTTAAGTGATGGGAAGTTGTGATTTGGTAGAAAAGAAGAGGAGAAGAAAGGGGGTGGCATGATTGGGTAAGAGAGGCACCAAAAGAGGAGAGGTGGCAGGAGCAGAGAGTCAGAAGAACCAAAACATTCTTGTTGGCATTCCCGAACAGCATTGAGCTAGCCAGCATCACCCTATTGACCACACAATGCAACCAAGCTAAAAGGGTGAGCCCTCTCTCTCTCTCTCTCTCTTTCTCAGGCTGAACCCTAGGGCTCCCTACATACTAGCTTTCACATAATTAAGAGCACCCTATATAATATACATGTATGTAGCCCCCTTTACATGCTACTACCACACCTCTACCTATCTATGTATCTATATCTATCTACATCATCATCATCATGATCCCATCCAGTTTATACACTTAGCCGCAGAGATTTCTCTCAGCAGGCACCAAGATATTCATTTTTATACTTTTCTTATTTCTTATTTATTATATGTATGTAATGCAACTATGCACTCTCGTCTCATCATCATCAGATTCAGTCACCAGCTACCTAGCTCATAAATCACAATTATGAAGCACAACCCTCTCTCTTCTCTCATCTGATGCAATTCTCCAATATTACACATATGCATGAAACTTCATCAGCAAACAGTTCTGTGAGAGAGCCACACTTATAGCCGTACAGTTATATATTCATTCAATAGTGTGTGTGTGAGAGAGAGAGAGAGTACAGTGCGTGTTTGTGTGTGACAAAGATGTAACGTTGGGTAGCAGGGAGGGGAACTAATAATAAGGACAGAAGTGAACAAGACCGGACCAGTAAAACAAAAGGAAAATGGGATAATGGTATGCCATGAATGACACTACTTTCACTATGACCAAATGCGAAGAAACAAGTTAATTAGGGATAACATACTTTTATTACACTTTTTTTTGGTATATTACATAAT
>NC_029793.2:143433736-143435259 GCF_000816755.2 Arachis ipaensis | reverse complement strand
TTTAAATTCCATCCATAGAGAAAAAAACTATATTGTATATAATTCTTTTAATTTTTTTTTTAAAAAAAAATTCATTTTTATCCTTCATTTAAAGTTATAATGCATAGTAGTATTATCCATTTTGATATTATAATATTATTACATTTGCATATATATAAGTTTCCTCTTTCCATTTATTTACGAAGAATTATGATACGTTGCCCCCCTCCGTGGTCCTTCTTCACTTTTCATGTCCTTTATAATTTGTTTAGCTTGCTCGCACTCTCATCCAACCCATACAATTTCAACCCAACATTCATTCATTCTCACCTACCTAATAATTCTAACACCAAATACATATACTTATTGAAAAGTTTTTAAGTACATTGATATTTGATTTTTAACTGTTGATTTTAATTATATATATAAATTTATATATATAATTAAAATCAACAGTTAAAAATCATTAAAATACTGATATATTGGTAGTCTGGTACACTTGAAAATTTGTTATACTTATCAAGCATAGTTTTACTACTAGAAGTGACCGTCAAAAAAGAGAGAGAGAGATGGCAAATGAATAAAGTAAGGTTAAGTTCCACCGTAATTTTTTTCGCAAATTTAAATTATTTAACTCGAATCTACTTATATCTTAAACCTCTCAATTTGATCCAATAGGATCCATATAAAATAAATTTATTTTCATTTAAATATAATATTTACTTTTTTATATTTTATAATATTAATATAAATTTAATTTTAATGCACTGTCAGTTTAAAGTAGTTTTACACATCAATAAAAACAGAAAAAGTTTAAAGCACTTTTATTAAAATTTGGTTGGCACTTAACTAACAAAAAAAGTGAATAATCTCACACTATTAGATATAATCTCACATCATTAAAAATATTAATAATAATTAATTAATGACTATAAATCATGCTGGTCCTCTAATACTTGTCATAAAAATAATTATTTTTTTATATTAATCGTATAAATAATTATTTAAAAAACCAATATGATTGCATCAAAATTAATTTATATATTATTAACAAATCGAATTATTATTATAGTGACACCAAATTACTGTCCAAAAAGGAGGAATTATTTGAGTTTAAATTCCTACTCTATTTTCATACGTATATATTTTTGTGAATATACACATTATATATTAACAGTGTGGCATATTAGGTAGATAAAATTGATCTGCTACTGAATCTGATCTTATTCTGCGAGTTGGATTGTCAATCTATTTTGGTGACCACTCAGATAAAAACACCTATTTCATCTTTTACTAAAGATGTTTTCACGTTGTGTTTTAATTAGTTTCTGTATAATTTATTCGGTATTTCTTATCATATATTATTAAATTTCTCAAAAGATTTCCTTTCTAAAAACAATAAAAGACATTTAATTTGGACTAAAACTAAAAAATAATAGATTAACTATTAAATTTTTTTAAATTATTTATATAAAAAATATATTACATTCATCAAAATATATAAATATATATATATATATATATATATATATATATATATCTTA
>NC_029793.2:143429599-143432927 GCF_000816755.2 Arachis ipaensis | reverse complement strand
AAAATATATATAATATTAATTAGTTTTTAAAAAATTCTGAAAAAAATGATTTTTTTTTAATAAAGTGTATTAGAAAATTAACATTATAAAAGCTAATTTCAACCAATATGATATAATAGGTTATTAAATATATTTAATACAAAATACATTGAATATAAATTTTTATTGAGTTTAAATTTTAAATAATTTTTAATTGAATTTCAAATATTTTTATTTTAAAGAGTTAGAATATTTTAATATCATCTTTTTCATATCTTTTAATTGAGTCTTTGATTTTTTAAATTATAAACCTTATTTATAATTAAGAGTAATGTTTTAACACCACCAATTAGTCACACATATAGAAATACCAGAACAATTCTATTATCATAATTATAATCTAACTTTACAAGCAATACAATACAATGAAACTATATATAAGTAAGGGTAAAAAACCTTAATAAGCCAAGTCAAGAATCATGTAACCTAAATACGCCAAAACGAAAATCGTTTCAGCAATAAGCCAAATCATATTTTTATATAATTCGAACCATGTTGGTTCGAATTCCATTTCTACATAATTCGAACCAGCTTGGTTCGAATTATTTTAATAAATTTTTTAATAATTTTTTTAAATAAATTATTAATTTTTTAACAGTATAATTCGAATTATACCATGAATTACTGTGTGTAATTCGAACCAAACTGGTTCGAATTAGTGTTTCCGTGTGTTTGTGTGTAATTCGAACCAAGCTGGTTCGAATTATGTGTGTGCGTGTGTTTGTGTGTAATTCAAACCAAGCTGGTTCGAATTACGTGTATGCATGTGTTTGTGTATAATTCGAACCAAGCTGGTTCGAATTATGTAGAAATGGAATTCGAACCAGCATGGTTCGAATTATATAAAAATATCATTTGGCTTATTGCTGAAACGATTTTCGCTTTGGCGTATTTACGTTACATGATTCTTGACTTGGCTTATTAAGGTTTTTTACAGTAAAAAAGAAAATACGTCACCAAATAATTTATTATCCGAATTATATATGAATCCAATTGATAATATGAGGGCTAACACTACAAAAATCGATAGCAAAGTTAGGAACTTACAAAATCTTTCTTAGACTCACAGAAAAAATGTTTATATTTGTGTGATATATAAAACAATTATCATATTATTATTACATTAATTATATATATATATGAGCAAAAAAAGTCCAACTGTTTTAAAGTAAAATTTTCTTTTAATATTTGATTAAATGTTCTTGTATTTAGTACTTTTTTTTTACACTTCCTCTTAGTTAAAAATCGCAAAAAAAGTCCAACTGTTTTAAAGTAAATTTTTTTTAATATTTAATTAAATGTTTTTGTATTTAGTACTTTTTTTTGGCACTTCTTCTTAGTTAAAAATATAATCATTATAATTTTTTAGTTATTATTGTTAGGGGTGTTCACAGATCGGATATGGTTGAAATTTCGATCAAATCCGCACTAAATTCATTATATTAAATTCGATATTCGCACTTTTTATGTTTGGATCAGATATCAAATATATCCATAAAATAAAAAATATTAAAAAATTTTATTTTTATAAAAAAAAGTCAATATTTTTTTTTAAACATATTTACTTCTATCTGATTAGAATGTGGATCCGATTCGATCCAATCCAATCATCTTACAAATTATATCATATCCACAAATTACAAATCAGATACGGATAAATACTGTGGATTTATGGATATGATTAAATCTATGAATACTCCTAACTACTACTATATGATCTAATTTATGGATATGATCCAATCCTCATTTGCATAATCCTTCTTCAATTCAGAAATCCCTAACGCTGTCCATACTCCATCTAACCTCTCTGCAGCCACTCTCTCGCCACTCTCCCTTCTCGCCGCATCGTCACACCTCACCGTGCCATGATCCTTACCGCGTCGTGCTCTCTATTTACGGCGTTCTTTTCCGTAACTCTGTCGTCGTGTCCATTCTCCTCTCTGTTACCGCGTCTCCCACCTTGTCAATTTCTCTGTCCTCTGGCTTGCCGTTGCGTCCCCCCACTGCGTCATTTCGAAAGAAGTCACCATCTTATCATTTAGACTTTTTGTATAAAATCTTGGTGTTTTTGTAAAGAATGGATACTTACACCTCTATTTATATGAAAATTAATAATTAGTTAGAACTATCAGATAGATGGGGAATGGGGTCCTGCGGGGAATGGAGCCCTGTGGGAATAGGGATGGGGAGCAATATTTTCCCACGGCGGGAAACAAGGACGGGGACGGGGAGTAAATCTGGGGGGCGGAGATGGGAGCAGGGAGGCATCCCCCGCCCCGCCCTACCCCATTGACATTCCTAATTATTGCAAAAGAATATTTTTTTATTATAAACCATTATCAGATCTTAATTGCCATTAAAACAACTTAATTGTCAACAAAGAGATAATACTTATTGGTCTCTGAAATTATGTTCGTATTTCAATCTAATTTCAAAAATTTCGATTTACTCAATTTAGTCTCCCAACTTAATAGTTATGACTCACATTGGTTCCTGATCTTATTTTTGTCACAGTCTCACAAAATCGTTAACGACATGCTGAGATGGACTAACGACTGCTACATTATACGTTCTAGTGACTATTTGATGTGACAATTTAATTTTTTTTATTTTATTTTTTTTACTAAACACTTAAAACCCTAATATAAGTCACGGATACCTAAGTTAAAAAATCAAACTAAGTAAATTAAAACCTTAAAAATTAGATTAAAGCTCGAATATAACTTCAAAACAGAACTTTAACTTATGTAGTGATTAATTTAAATGAGAATAAAATAAATCAAAATTTAATATAATTTTTATCAATGTTTTCAAATTCGAAATTTCTTTATCAAAATTAACTAGAATTTCTCTTTAAATTAAAAATTTAATGAAATAGTGACTTTAATTATCTTAACCAATATCCTAATTAATTACTTTTATGTCTTAAAAAAACTGTATATGAAAAGAAAATAATTAATTTGTCTACTTTAATAAATAGTTATTTTACTAAAATGAAAGAAACTATTTTTTTAGAATTTTTTAAGAACTAATTAATATTATATATTTTGTTACACTACATTTAGTTATAAAAATTTTATTTATTTCTAATGCTTATATTAAAAATAAAAAAATTTAAATTAGTAAATTTTAATCTATAATATAATAATAATATAGTAATTATTTTATATATTGTACGAATATAAATTAATTATTTTTTTATTTATAAAAATTTTAAGAGCTTGTTATATATATATATTTTATGGATGTGATATATTTTTTATGTAAATAATTTTTTAAAAAAAATTCA
>NC_029793.2:143415867-143429311 GCF_000816755.2 Arachis ipaensis | reverse complement strand
AAAAAAATCTAATAATTAATCTATTATCTTTTTGTTTTAGTCCAAATTAAATGTTTTTTATTGTTTTCGAAAAGAAAATCTTTTGAGAAATTTAATAATATATGATGAGGAACACCAAATAAATTATACATAAATCAATTAAAACACAACATGAAAATATCTTTAGCAAAAGATGAAATAGACGTCTTTATCTGAGTGGTTACCATCTATTTTAGTTCGGATAAAAGTGAGTTGGATATATGCAAATATAGTTAGAGGCCTAGAGCTATGTTTAATGTTTTGGGTTTTTTTTAGGTGAAGAAAAAGTTCAAATATTAATATACAGGTTCATGAATAGTTGAAATAATTAAAGTGAGTTAGGATTGAGAGAGAGGTTTTATTTGCAAGAATACTAAACACTAGAAAGAAGAAAAGAGAAAAAATTATTTTTGCATATATATAAAATTGTCTTTGTAAATTGGTCGCTGCAAATTCGTTAATTGTTGGATCAAGCCTAAATTTAGACAGTGTGTTCTAGACACCTGATTCTTTGTTTCTACTGTTCGAATCTTTAATTCAATATCTGTAACTGGAGATATTGACCATACACAACAGTTCTATTTTTTTTTGGTATTTTCATTTTCATGTTCTTATTTTGTAAGTTTTAAAATTTTAATTATTTGGTTTATTGTAGGCATATTTTATACGACAATTTGTAAATCTCTTGTACTCTATTTGTTATTATAATAAAATTATTTTCTGATTTTAGTGATTCGTGATTTTTGCTTCTCACATTAAAAAAATTTTTCACATTAAAAATTTTAGTGTATTAACTTATCTCTATTTTTTTTGTTTATATAAATTTTCTGCTATTATTAAATATTATTACTCTTCTAATTCTTATAATAAAAAATAGTGTGTTTTATTCCTATCAAGCTGCCAGCCATGACCAGCAGTGAAACTCGTTCTCTTAATAAATTTCTCTATAAGGTTTACATTATTAAGAGAATCAATTATTTTTTATGTATTACCATGTTGGCCAATAGAAATTCAAAGGGATGAAAATTATCATGCTAATTGTTATTTTCTTAAAATTTTTATTCATTGACAATGAACATTATTTTACACTATCAAACGTATATATGTAATGAAAATAAAAAAATTGGTGTGCAAATTTATTTTTCTAAAATACCTTTTCACATATACAATTTATATATATATAAAAAAAGAAAATATATTTTATTATTTTAAAAATTTAAACATGTTCATATTCTAACCCATTACTTAGCCAAGTCCAAAATGGATAAAACTCAATTTACAGACATTATACAAAACAACACCTACCCGACCTCATGGAAGTCGGTCATAACGATATAAACGCAATCCTAAGTATTTAAATAAGTAACCGACTCCTACTATCTCTTCCACTCTTCTAGAAAGGAGATCTTAACAAATTCCCTACTAATTGAAAGGGAGTAACCAACCCACTATCAAAGGTAGAACTACTCAAAAGGTGGTTGTCGACTCTGCACCTACCCATATAAATACACTGACACCTCAGGTATTCTTCAAACCCAATCTATTAAAAAATCTACTTAAACCCTTGATAACTTAAATATTAGAGTCCCTTGCAGGTGCCACCCCCTACCTCTACTCACAAACAATTTCGATGGATTCATCCTCGTTAGAGAAGATGTCGGACAAAGTACTCTTTTTTCTGCTAAAGTTCAAAAACTTTTTCTAGTTTGTAATACCTTACCTTAGCCCTCCCAAGGATTTTAGCACTTGAACAGCTTTTCCTGGACCGCTACTATCTTATATCCTATGGAAAGCCAAACAAAGAAAAAAAGGGCAGTTTGATTCGGAAAACGCACTAGAAAACGACGTTTAGACCTCACGTTCAAGCCCAAAGCATGGAGATTCAGAGCCTACCTACTGAAGCAGTCATCATGGAACTAGTCAACGGCCTTAGGAAAGGACCCTTCTCTCAATACATAACCAAAAGACACCCGATCTCTATGTACGAATTACAAGAACGAGTTGAGAAGTACATCAATATGGAAGAAATAACTCGTTTAAGGGAACTTGCCTCAAGACAACACAATCAGTATCCCCCTCGAGATAAAGAGAAGGAATAAAAGATAAAAGAGGAATACAACTCGGACAAAACTCAAAAGTATCACAACTTCTCCCCATTACGAATGTCTCTTGTTGACGTCTACAGAAATGATTCCACCTCCCAGACCGATAAAAAAAAAAGAAAATTAAAAGTCGGTCAGAATAATGCGAGAACCACAAAATCTATGACCATTCCATGAATGATTGCTATGATTTAAAAAATGTAATCGAGAAGTTGGCTAGGGAACGTCGGTTGGATAGGTATTTAGCAGACAGGTCGGATGATCAGAACAAGAGAAAAAGATATGAAGAAGACAGGGTTCGCCGAGACTAACCCCTACGAACTCCTAAGAGGCACATCCACATGATTTTTGGAGGATTCGCAGGAGGAGGGTAACAAAATTCTCCCGTAAAAGGCATTTAATAGAAGTTTACCAGGTCAGTGAGGAAACTGAGATGCCTGACCTTCCAGTCATCATCTTCACAAAAGAGGACGCCCAAGGGGTAGTGCCTGGACATGATGACCCTGTCGTGATCACAAGGATAGTTGCCAATGAGAACCTCCACAGAACTCTGGTGGATCAAGGGAGCTCGGCAGATATTCTGTTCAAACCAGCTTTTGACAAATTAGGCTTGGAGGAAAAAGATTTGAGAGCATACTTAGATACCCTCTTTGGTTTGGGAGACACTCCAATTCGACCTCTAGGGTTCATTTCTCTCTACACCACCTTTGGAAAGGCCTCAACAAAGGATGTCCCAAGGACCCATATTCACTTCCTAGCATCGATGCTCTAGTAGATTCAGCCTCAGGCTACAAATACTTGTCCTTTATGGACGCATATTTGGGATACAACCAAATTTCGATGTATAAGCCAGATCAAGAAAAGACCTCTTTCATACTCCCAGGGCAAACTACTGCTATGTGGTAATGCCCTTTAGGTTGAAAAATGCTGAAGTCACTCATCAAAGATTAATGAACAATGTGTTTTCATCCTACCTCAGAAAGTTGATCGAGGTCTACGTAGACGATATGCTTGTAAAGACTAAGGAAGAAACCAGTTTGCTGTCCGACCTCATAGAAGTGTTCAACATGATAAAGCAGTACGGGATGAGATTAAATCCCACAAAGTGCATCTTCGCAGTAGAAATCGAGAAGTTCCTAAGATTCATGCTCACTCAAAGAGGTATGGAAGCTAACTCGGACAAATATAGGGCTATCATAAAAATAAAAAGCCCAACCTGTTTAAAAGAGGTTCAACAGCAAAATGGCAGGCTGGCAGCCTTGCCTAGATTCTTGGCTGGGTTGGCCTTAAAATCTCTACCCTTGTTCACCATTTTCAAGAAGGGACACCAGTTCCAATAGACTCAAGAATACGAGCAAGCATTCCAAGACTTCAAAAAATTCTTGAGCCAGCCACCAATCCTGACCCAACCCGAAGAAAGAGAAGAAATCGTGCTGTACTTAGCCGTTGCAGACAAGGCCATAGCCGCAACCCTTGTCCGAAAAGATAAGGAGGGACAACAACCTGTTTATTTCATGAGCAAGGCATTATAGAGGGCAGAACTGAACTACCAAAAAATAGAAAAATTCGCCTATGCCCTTGTCCTAGCCTCCAAAAGACTCAGACCTTACTTTCAATCCCACACTATCAAAGTCCGAACGAACTAACCTATGAAGCATATCCTCCAAAAAAATGGGCATTACAAGTCGGATGCTACAATGGGATATAGAATTATCCGAGTTCGACCTCAAATATGAAACTCGTACTACAATCAAATCTCAATACTTGGCCAACTTCTTGGCCGAATACACAGGTGAACAACAAAAAAGTCCAACAACTTAGCATTTGTATGTAGATTGATAGCCAAGGAAAAACTCAATTGCTGAGCTGATGCCCTCTCCAAATTGGCTAGCACTAAGCTAGGGGACAACCATAAAAGCCTGATCCAGAAAACTCTCCATACACCATCAATAGTTAAGGAAGTTGACAAGTCGGAAGCATTGACAATCTCCAATCTAAACTTGAGTTGGATGACTCCTATTATCGAATATCTCAAATTAGATATCATCCCTAAAGAAAAAAGGAAAGCAAGAAGAATCATAAAGGAAGCATAGAATTATACCCTGGTTCACAACTTTCTTTATAGAAGATGAGTATCTACACCCTTAGTGAAATGTGCCCCGACCTCTAAGACTGAATAAGTCCTAGAAAAAGTTCATAGTGGCATCTGTGGAAATCACCTAGGAGCACGGTCACTAGCTAAAAAAGTGATATGAGTTGGCTTCTTTTGGTCGACCTTGTAGAAGGAAGCGGCTGACTTTGATAAAAAGTGCCTGCCCTACTAAATGTATGCCAATTTTCATGTGGCGCCACCAGAAGAGCTCATCAGTGTCACCTCACCATGGTCTTTTGTAAAATGGGATGTGGACCTGCTCGGACCATTTTCTCGGGAACCCAAACAGGTCAAATATCTTATAGTTGGGATTGATTATTTCACTAAGTGGATTGAGACAGAATCTTTGGCAACCATTATAGCCAAAAGATGTCGCATATTCCTCTACAAAAATATTGTTACCCGATTTAGGGTCCCATACTCCATTACTACGGACAATGATACTCAGTTCACCGATTTGACTTTTAGAAACTTGGTGGCAATCCTCAAGATTAAGCACCAATTTACAATAGTAGAGCACCCTCAAGCCAATGGACAAGTAGAAGCTGCGAATAAAGTCATATTGGATAGGCTCAAAAGAGGACTACAACATGCAAAATGAGCATGGGCTGAAGAGCTCGCGCAAATTTTATGGGCGCATCGAACAACTCCCCACTCTACAACCGGAGAATTTCTGATCCGAATTGCTTATGGCATAGAAGTCATGATCCCTATTGAAGTAAATGGAGAAAGCCCGAGGATAAGGTTCTATAATGAAGTAGAAAATATCCAAACTCAAAAAGAAAAACTCGACCTCCTCCCAGAAGTCCAAGAACATGCTCGGATAAGAGAGGAAGTGTTGAAACAAAGGATGTTCAGAAGGTACAACAAGAAAGTCATCAGAAAAAACTTCACCATGAACGACCTCATACTGATCAGATGACATTGGAGTACAGAAGTCGGGAAAAAGAAAATTGGCTGCGAATTTGAAAGGACCTTACAAGATCATTGAAGTCTTGGAAAAAGGTTACTACAAAGTGTCTGACCTACAAAGAAACGAGCTCCCTAGGTCGTGGAATGCATGCAATATGAAGAGATACTACAGCTAGAAAAACGCACATCTCTCATTGGTGTACTCTTTTTTCTGACTTCATAGTTTTTTTTTCTTGAAAAAGAGTTTTCCTGAAAAGGGGATTTTAACGAGGTATCATAACAAAGGTTAAGAGTTAAAAATAGAAAAACTCTTAGTAGCAAAATAGCATTTGTAAATCATTATTCATCAATGGTAATTTATTATCTCATTTTCTACCAATTAATTGTTCTTCTATATGCACCGATTTAAGCTTGATAAAGTACAAAAATCATTGCTCAACCTAGATGGTTGGAAAGATAAAGCGACGAGGTCCAAATCGGTATAAGAAGTTATATAAGCAGATCGTGACCCAACCTTATAAAACTACTTGTACAGTAATAAGTTAGCAAAAGAGACAAGACTTAAATGAATCGCAAAAGTAACTTGATAAAACAACACCGACTTATTAAGGTCGGATCTAGTTCTTGACATCATGAAAGCGAAATATTGCCCGACTTTATAATAGTTCGTTCAAATAGGATATCCAACGTGATAAAACAACTTGACTAATCGAGTTGTAAAAGAAAGTCCTCACCGACTCTTAAAAAAAGATAGCATTCTCATATGATAAAAAGTTTGTTAAGTGATATTTAAATAATCACAAAAAAAACAAACAAAAGCACAAACATGCAAGTCAATTAATTTTACGAAAAATACTTTTTCACCTCAAAATAAGTGTGATATGCAAAAGCTAAAGTACTTTAAAAATCCCCTAAAAGGGCAAAACTCTATAACCAGGTATATTCAGCGAATATTCAAACTAACCTATTATACAATGAAAAGTGTTCAAAAAGACCCATAGATCGAGCCATCGAATATAAAAGAGTTTTGAAATAAAAACTAAAAAAGTGGAGGATCTTGCTCATCAATAACCATAGGGCCTACCCCATCTGCTTGAATAGAAGGAGGAGTCTCAGAAGTCGGGATGAAAGAATCTGCAGGTGTCTCCTCAGCTCGGATGCCTTCGGGTCCTCGGCAGGAGTGAACTCGGCCTTAGAGTAAACAATTCTCCCATCAATCACGACTTTGTCAAGGTCAATGGGAGAAAGGTCGACCTCAGGAGCTAGAACTTGGAATTGATCCTTTAGGTTCTCTATCAACTCGTCCATTCCCACAGCCACTGACTCCTCCAGAATAACATACTGCTCTCTCTCACATAATTAGCCATGTCCTCCTTTATATCCAGCTTCTCCCCGAAGACACGGGTATAACTCTCCTTGGCCTTTTTCAGCAACCCCTCGGCCAAGCCACAAGCAGCCTTGGATTGCTTCACCCTCTCACGGAGTCTCTTGATTCTCGGCTTCCAACTCTGACTTGATCTTCCGAAGGGAAGTAACCTTAGCTTGGAGATCGGTCACTTTCCTCTGAATAGAGCTAAATGGAGTTGCCTCCAATTATTTTAGGAGGGCGGAGCACACCCCTGCGCTCTGGATACCTCCTCGGGCAAGCACCTCTAAATATTTTTTAAGAGAAACATCATCAATACTTATATGATTATAAGAAAATATGTGCTCCTCAAAAAAAGAAATGATTTTAAAATTTTTATTTTTCTACAAAAGGCAAAACCAGAAAGATCCAGGTTAGATAATCCAACAACACATAAAGGAAGTATCTACAAAAAGAATAGTGATGCGTGAGCATCTTTCTTATATTTTCCTAGAGAATTTGCATCTAATTTGTGGAGTTTTATCAAGAATTAATTATCTTTTAGCCATTATGGATGCTACTTTGAATCTTGTGCAATTTTATTTACTTTAGGTAGCTTTCGAATGGATTTGATGGAGTTTCTGCAGAGAAAGAGAAGAAACCATAAAGCTGACCAGCGAGGAGCGACGCGTGCGCGTGCCTGACGCGTACGCGTGAAAAGCAAAGCTGCTCAGCGACGCGTGCGCGTACCTGACGCGTACGCGTGACTCGCGGAAAAGACCCTCGACGCGTACGCGTGACTGACGCGTACGCGTGACATGCGTCACGTGCAGAAAATGCAGAAAAATGATGGGAGCTATTTTTGTGCTGTTTTGACCCAGTTTCCAGCCCAGAAAACACATATTAGAAGCTGCAGAATGGACAAAACGAGTGGTCCCCACCCATCAACTGAAAACTTGTTAATTAATTCTAATTTAAATTCAAATATTATTTTTAGAAAAAGATATTATTTTAAGTTTTAAAAAGATAGTTTTTAAATTAATTAGGATTAGTTATAAAAGGGGATTCCAACAGGGGGTTCCAACACAACATTTAGAACAGAACATTATTCCATTCCAATTTACAATCCTTATTTTTCTCTGAACCATGAGCAACTAAACTTCCACTGTTAAGGTTAGGAGCTCTGTCTATTTGTATGGATTGATTTTATTGCTTTTTCTATTTTAATTCATGTATTGATTTATATTTAAGAATTGTTTTCGCTCTTTATCTTATGAATTTGGGTGGAACGGAAGTATGACCCTCTTTCTATTTGAGTTCTTGTATAACTTCGAAAAGCTCTTTACTTGAACAACAGCTTGAAAACATATTCTCCTAAATTTTAATTATCTGGATTTAACGGGATACGTGACATATAATCCTTTTATTTTTGGGTAATTAGAGTTTTTGTGGCATATAAACTGAAATTTGATCATGCAGCTTCTAATTGGAATTAATTGACCAAGAAATTGGCAGTTAGTGAATTTTAGAGGAGACTAGAAAGGTCTAAGAAATTAGGGTCTAGTCACATATAGTTTGTCATGAATTAAATCTTACATGATTAAAATAAATTAATAAGAAAAGTCAATCCGAAAAATAGATAACTCTGAAGCCTTAACTATTTCTCAATATTTTATTCCCAACTTATTCACCTGCCTGTCTTCAAACATCTAAATTTATTAATTAATGCTTTTGAACTCTCAAACACTATTTTCTGTTTGCCTAACTAAGCCAATCAATCAATTATTGTTGCTTGATCCATCAATTCTCGTGGGATCGACCCTCACTCACATGAGGTATTACTTGGTACGACCCGGTGCACTTGCCGGTTAGTTTGTGGTTAGAAATTCCGCACCAAGTTTTTGGCGCCGTTGCTGGGGATTGACTGTGATTAACAACTATTAGTTGTTTGATTGCTTAGATTAGGCATTTTAATTTTATTTTTATTTAAAATTTTGTTTTATTATTTTTGAAAAAAAATTATAAATAAATAGCATTAATATTTTTTTTAATTTCTGAAATTAAGTTTGGTGTTTCCTAGTTAGTTTTATTTTATTTTTTCTTATTTTAATTTTTAGAATTCTGTTCTTTCTTCTTTGCTTTCCTGTTTACCACATGGTGCGTTTAATTCTGTTTGGTGTTTTGTGCTAAGGAAAAATAATGGAGAGAGATCATATGTGTTACTACTCACACCCGAGTAGTGATTCATATTATTGTGGATGGGGGAACGACCCAAATTTTGGTTGGCAAAGTCAAAACCAAAGAAACTTCAGTGCTCCATGTTCCAACTACCAAGAACCACCACCTCTCTATCCATATCAAGAACCATCATCTTTTTACCCATATCAAGAGCCACTATCTCCCTATCTATACTAAGAACCATAATCTTTTTACTCTTATCAAGAATCATCACCTCCTTCTTATTCATATCAAGAGCCACCATCTCCTTATTCATTTCAAATACTATCAGATCTTGAGCTTCTCATGAAAGAATACATACATGATATAAAGACAAGTGTCAAAAATATAGAGAAACATGTGCAGTCGATTATCAAGTCACAGGAAGAGGAGCAAGCAAATTCCTTCCCAAGAGATATAATGCAAGATCCTATGGAAGAAAGTGAGGAAATCAATCAAAGGAGTTTATACTCCAGTGAATTAGAGAACTTTCCACCCTCACACATGGAAGAAGAGGAAGATGCAAAAACAAAGGGACAAGATGCACCAACAAAGGAGGAAGATGCACAAACAAAGGAGGTTGTAAGGGATGAAAACAATTATGGAAATTTATACTCCAATGAAGCAGAGAGTGGCATGGAGGGTGAGTTTATTGAACCACCAATTCAAGAAGTTCTTGATGAAGGGTACACTTTAACCATCACACAACACCCACATGTTGAAATCAAAGAAGTGAAGATAACCAAGGGAAGCACTGAAAAGGGGATTGTGACCAAGAAACAGAATAAAATATCCATGAAGAAGAAAAGGTCAGAAAAAAATAATCCAACCTCTACCCCAACAAGCAAGGTGAATCAAGCTAATCACAATAAAAGAAAGCTTGTTAGGAGGAATTTATATCAGGGGGCACTAATTTTCACCTCTCCCCCGTTGGAGACATTTCTTTTAACTAACTGGAAGAAGAGGAAGAAACTTCAATAATCAAGTGTCAAGCTAGTGACGTTAAAGAAGCGCTTGTCGGGAGGCAACCCGATAATTTCGTATCCTTAGTTATTTTGCGTAGTAGTAGTTTTCTTACTTATTTAAGTTTTATTGAATTTTTACTATTTTACTGATCATGCAGCTATTTTATCACAGAAACTGAACACCTCAGGCGATTAAGCTATAAGAAAAGACATGAGCTTAATCGAACTCTCATTCTCATGCAAATTCACATCCTAAGCTTATATTAGTTTTGGTTGCTTGAGGACAAGCAACAATTTAAGTTTGGTGTTGTGATGCGTGAGCATCTTTCCTATCTTTTCCTAGTGAATTTACATCTAATTTGTGGAGTTTTATCAAGAATTAATTATCTTTTAGCCATTATGGATGCTATTTTGAATCTTGTGCAATTTTATTTACTTTAGGTAGAATTCGGATGGATTTGATGGAGTTTCTGCAGAGAAAGAGAAGAAACCATGAAGCTGACCAGCGAGGAGCGACGCGTGCGCGTGCCTGACGCGTACGCGTGATTTGGAGTTATTCATGGCGATGCGTGCGCGTACCTGACGCGTACGCGTGAAAAGCAAAGTTGCTCAGCGACGTGTGCACATACCTGACGCGTATGCGTGACTTGCGGAAAAGACCCTCGACGCGTACGCGTGACTGACGCATACGCGTGACATGCGTCACGTGCAGAAAACGCAGAAAAATGCTGGGGGCTATTTCTGGGTTGTTTTGACCCAGTTTTCAGCCCAGAAAACACAGATTAGAAGCTGCAGAATGGACAAAACGAGTGGTCCCCACCCATCAACTGAAAACTTGTTAATTAATTCTAATTTAAATTCAAATATTATTTTTAGGAAAAGTTATTATTTTAAGTTTTAAAAAGATAATTTTTAAATTAATTAGGATTAGTTATAAAAGGGGATTCCAACAGGGGGTTCCAACACAACATTTAAAACAAAACATTATTCCATTCCAATTTACAATCCTTATTGTTCTATGAAAAAATGAGCAACTAAACATCCACTGTTAAGGTTAGGAGCTCTGTCTATTTGTATGGATTGATTTTATTGATTTTTCTATTTTAATTCATGTATTGATTTATATTTAAGAATTGTTTTCGCTCTTTATCTTATGAATTTGGGTAGAACGGAAGTATGACCCTCTTTCTATTTGAGTTCTTGTATAACTTCGAAAAGCTCTTTACTTGAACAACAACTTGAAAACATATTCTCCTAAATTTTAATTATCTGGATTTAACGGGATACGTGACATATAATCCTTTTGTTTTTGGGTAATTAGAGTTTTTGTGGCATATAAACTGGAATTTGATCATGAAGCTTCTAATTGAAATTAATTGACTAAGGAATTGGCAGTTAGTGAATTTTAGAGGAGACTAGAAAGGTCTAAGAAATTAAGGTCTAGTCACATATAATTTGCCATGAATTAAATCTTACATGATTAAAATAAATTAATAAGAAAAGTCAATCCGAAAAATAGATAACTCTAAAACTTTAACTGTTTCTCAATATTTTATTCCCAACTTATTCACCTGCCTGTCTTCAAACATCTAAATTTATTAATTAATGCTTTTGAACTCTCAAACACTATTTTCTGTTTGCCTAACTAAGCCAATCAATCAATCATTGTTGCTTGATCTATCAATTCTCGTGGGATCGACCCTCACTCACATGAGGTATTACTTGGTACGACCCGGTGTACTTGCCAGTTAGTCTGTGGTTAGAAATTCCAAATAGTTAATAGATATATCATATTTATAAATTATTTAAAGATTATATTTTTGAAAGATGTGAATCTGTAATAACCATATCATTTCTTTTGTTCTAATTTTGCTAATGAGTTCTAACGACAATTATTAAATTTGTAAATAACGTGTGTATTGAATATAATTTTTTTATTATAAAAAAAATCATTTTTATCCTTTATTTAAAGTTATAACGCATAGTAATATTGTCCATTATAATATTATTACATTTGCATATAAGTTTCCTCTTTTCTTTTATCAGAACTAATGAACAAAAGAAATTAGAGCAAAGAAAAATGATATGATTATTACAAATCTTAGATGTTTCAAGAATATAATCTCTAAATAATTTATAAGAGTAATACATCTTTCATTTTTGAGTTAGCTATTTGAATAAACTAGTTCGTTGCCTTCAATTTCGAGAAAAATGTTTGAGACAAAGGAAATTGACGGTTTAGAATATGATAAAAGTGAAGAAGCTAAGAGAGTTAAAAAAAGCAATAGGAGGTCTCAATAGTCAATTTCTAAATCTGGGCCTGCATGCATGGTAGTATATATCCATCTACAATGGTGATCGAGAATTGAACTCAACCGCGTGATGTGTACTCTACACCGAAAGAAAGAAGCCACATTGATTTTGCTGAAATGAAGGGTCGTTTTCGTCTTGAATTTCGTTTAAACACGGACATGTTTCCATTGGTCGGTTTGGATCTGCCCCTCTTGTCCCGTTCTTTTTTCTTATGCATTTGGGTGCATGCAATTCTATTTCTTCTTTTGTCTTCTCTTTTAGACCATGCTTCATATTCTCCCATCACTCACTTTGAGCACTTACAAATTCAATAAATAACTTCGATACTCATATATATCTACCTCTACCCATCATTCAATACAAAAGATGCTCTACATAAGACATCACAATTGTTAACATTTAATGATATATTTTATAATATCATTTAAAGTGTTTCAACAATATATATATATACAGAGGAGTGTTACGGCCAGCAAAATTTGTGATATTTAACCATTAATTAGCCATCATCAATATTTTTAATGGTGTGAGATAATATCTAATAATATAGAATTAATCATTTTTCTTTTGATGGTTAAATACGGGTCAGATTTTAATAAAAATACTGGTCCTTAGATTTTCTCATATATATATATCACTGTTTGGGAACCTTCAATCACAATGAATAAGTTGGGCCAACTCTTTTTTGGGCCATATCACACTAGCAGGCCTAGCATGAAATTTAAATGATGAGACTTTAGGCTTATTAAAAAGGAAGATACTAATCAAGTTGGGTTGATTCAGTGATTAGCTTATTAGCTAATTTGCTTAAGTAAGTGTTGGGAGTTTGAATTTCGTCTTATGCATGTAGCAATTTATTGGTTAGCGACAAATCTTTAAATAGAGTTCCGACCCACGATAGATTAGTCATTTGCCTATCGGGTTGGTTGGAGGATACCGTATAGGTAAAAAGAAGATACTTTGATATATATATATATATTTTGTGGATCCTTCTTTTTTCTATTTTTTTTTAATAATACCACAAAAAAATCTATGTATCATATGGACATGTATGTGAGCACCCACCTATTAAAAATGGATTTGATAAAGTTTATATTTTCTTAAGTTGTCTATCTTTTTTTTTTTTAAAGATAGTTTTTTAAATATTGTAATAATAAACTGCAAGGCTTACTCTAGCGGTATCTATGTATAGTTAATTTAAGAAGTGTACCAAATTTAAATCTTAGATATGACTAGAAAATAGTTATACAGAACTGATAGACAGATAGAGGAGGGGAGGAAAGGAGAGAGGTGTATGTGTATATATTAAGGTGTAACTTGACAAAAAAAATTATTCTTAATAATTATATTCGGTATAATAAAATAAAATAGTTTATATTAAGTATAAGTTACAACAATAGTATTTGATGATGAAATTACT
>NC_029793.2:143409776-143415821 GCF_000816755.2 Arachis ipaensis | reverse complement strand
ACATGTTATTTTATCAAACTTAAGGCACTAATTATACTTTTAAGAATATCATGCTTTAAAGTATGAATTTAATTTTCATACATGAACAATATAAAGAATTTTATATATAGTCATTCAATTAGATTTAATTTAGATAATTTTTTAGGAAGTGAATTTGAAAATTAGTTAGGTTTACTAACGTAACAATCACACGATAATACATAGATAGGTGAATTCTATGGTGTCTATAATTTGGTGCCTAATTTTTGCCTAACTTATCATAAGCTCTTGACCACAACTAAAGACATAATCAGGCACAAATGCCATGTTTTAATGTATATTTACGGAAATGTTTGGTAACCAAAGAAAATCAGCCATAAGCAGGCATAATTTACCTTATTTAACATTTATTAATTGTTGCAACAATTAATTAATGTTAAATAAGGCAAGTTTTAGCTTTTTTTTTTTTTTTGTCTACCTAACATTACCTTAAATATAAATATGATGAGCATTTTAGGGTTTATATAGCATTCTTAAAATGGGAGAAGGAGAAGGTAGGAAGAAAGCTGTGTTGATATGTGTTGTAGTGTGGATATATGAATTTTATAATTACGGCGTGATTTGATGCGGCGAATGCAGTTACGCTGATTACTTAACTAGTAGTAAAGCTAAGCGGAAGAAGCAGTGTGAATGAGTGAATGAATGGAGACAGAAAAGACAAGAATGAGAGAGAAGAAAACAAGGAAACAGAGAGATATCCTTTGAGTAGTTGCATGAGAATTGAATTCGCACACTTGCCAATTACCCTTTGAGGGGGAGGGTGAGGGGGGGCAGACACACACACACAAGAACTAAGCTTCAGTGATGCAATGGAAGCAGTAGGGCCATGCATCCGACAGTGAGTGAGTGAGTGAGTGAGTGTGTTGTTCAGGCAGTGAAACTCCGTGATATTAGGATCAATAGCATTGCCTGTGGGGGCTTAGCTTCTATCGGATACCCTTTTTTTCTGTTTAAGGTAAGTTGGACAACATGGTCCACTCTTCTATCTATCTCTGCTTCTGCATCGGCCATTGCAACTAACTCTTATTATATATAATTATTGTTGCTGCTGCTTCTGCTCAATGCCCAGAGAGGGAAAGTGATGGCTATTCATGAATTACTACTCACTCACTCATCTATCTTCACCTTCACACGCACTCTGCATGCCATGGCCGGCCCAACCTTTCAACCCTGCCGCGTGTCTCTCTCAATTATTTCCATCACAAACTTCCCTTTCCTTAATTCTCTTCCATTAACTACTCTTCACCCGTTAACACACTTACACTAATATTTTCTGAAACAATTATGGTTTCATGTATATTATTGTATCGGATACAACATTATTTTATCTACTGTGTGCTCGTGTATTCTTTCAATGGATACATCAGCAATAGCTTTGTACCCAAGAAAAAAGAAATCAGCAAGAGCTGTTTCATATACTATGCACACTGATAGTTCTGTTTGAAGGAGGTTGATGAAATTGTTGCATCAATTGAAAACATGACTGACGTAACTTAGAGTGTTTGGTACCCACAACTTATAGTGCATGCTGCACTTACACCCACATTATTTCTTAAAGAAAATCCTAAAGTCTTCACCACCTAGCTACTACACCTTAGACAGTTCCTGAATATAATGACACGCGATCCTAATAATTCATACTGTATAGTGTAAGTATTATTTGTTAATGCATATTGAATGATCTTAAATGTGAGCATCATTATTGCATGGACCACCATTGCTAACTCTGGTGCAGTCAGCTGTCTCTTTTTAAGGCACCCAACCTTCAAATGCAGGTTATATTCTAAAATTTATAAGACAAGTGATGAGATAGTGACGAAGGATTTTAGGTTTCTTTACAGATTCGGTGAATATGTTTCCTCTTCATTTCTCCTATTGCATAATGTTCATCGTCGACAACACACTGACGGAACCTGAAGCTCTCTCTCTCTTTCTCTCTAATATTGCATGTCTATTATCCTCACTTTCAACATCTACATCACTTCTGCATGATCAAATAATTAATTAATACACTTCTGGAATCATATCAGTTTTCTGCTTTAATTAGGTGACTAATATTTTTTTTTAATTAATACTAGCCACCTTTTTTTGACTAAAAAATAATAATCTCCTAACTTGCATTTCCTTTATTAGTGTAAAAAATTTTACTTGTGTGCCATCTCATTTTAAAAAAATATAATCACCTATTATAATTTTTTTAACCTATGCGACAAAAATATAATTGGTGTTTATTAGTATAAATTAAATTTTTTTAATACAAGAGTAATCGATGTATTATAAATAATTATTCAAGCTTTTATTTATATTTCTACTAACTATATATACGTAATATATATATATATGATTATTTTTTACAATATTTATATAAAAATATCTATCTATCTATCTATCAGATTTAGAACTTCACTTAATTTTTTTATTTATAAATAATTTACAATGGTCCAAAAAATAAAAATAAAAACTAGAAATAGGCTACAGTAACCAGGGGTTTAAGCGATAATTAATTAATTAATGTTAAAAGCAAATTATTTTGTTCAAGTGAGATGAAGAAGCTAATAATAAAAAAAATGTTGTGGTGGCATATTGAAGAAAAGCAAGAGACATTATTGTTTGTTTGAAACGGCAGAGAGTAGAGAGATATAAACGAAAGAAAGAAATAATAATTGTGACACAGCAGCAAGACAAAGCACGGCGTAAGTGACGGAGAAAATTACTGTGAAAGCTGCAAGAAAGAGAGGATAAGCTAGCATCTTCATGATTTCTTCTACCTTTTTTCTTTTTAATTCACGAGTTCTTGAACGATGGAAACAACTAAAAAAAGAGTATAGCAGGCTGCCCTTTCTTTTTAAAGAAGGGTTGATAGATTGAAGAAGATGAAAGATTAATTAAAGTAGCACTTAATTTGCACAGATACACTTTAAACATTCTCTCATTCATTTATTTATGTCATGTACGGTTTCATAATTATTATTAACAGTCGGTGACATCCAAAACTACTGCTTCTCTGTCTTCATCAACTTTTATAATATCAAACTAACCTCTTCTAAATTCTTTTATTCTAATTATTATTCTTTACTATTATTATGCACACTAACGATGCTAATTAAGTTCTAGGAACCAAGATGATTTCAGCCAAAAATCAGTCAAATACTTTTTGGTGAATCTAAAATCTTTACGTGCATGGTGTTTATGTTAGGAATTAGGATATTTCTTTTCTTTATAAATTGGATGGTTCTGAGAAGTAAAATGAAGAGACGGAAGCTAATTGAATCAGTTTTTGTGATTCAAGTTGCAATAATACTGAACGTATCTCTTCCTAATTTGGATGTGGTGAAACATTTAATAACCAATATTTTAAATCATAAATAAATAAAACTAATTATTATATTTATAATTAATTAAGTTGTTCTATTCTTGGCTGATTTGGAATTGGTTTCATATATTTTTCCTTAAATTTATCATAAATAAAAAATCTAAACAAGACTTTTTTTACATTTAATTAGGGGTATTTTAATATATTAAAAAATCAAAACCTTTTATTTTATCTTTCTTAACCATAACACACTAAACCAATTTAGACATTCTTTTGCTAAATCCCTATTATTTTCTCAATTTTTTTTCCGCTTTACTGCATTTAAGATTAAGATATAACTAAGGCCCTGCATTGCTCTCTTTCTCAAGCTGTTTCAGTTTTGTGGCCCTATATTATACTCATCAATCACCAAGATCCAACAGCATCTCAAAGCCCTTTCTCTCTCTCTCTGATCCCGAGAGGCATTAAAGTCTGAAGAGTACATTAGACTGACTAGGATGATTACATGCATTAAAGTGTGTAGTGAATTGCAACCATAGAAATTTCGTAACGGAGAAAAATATGTATTCATATGTACATAGCAAGATTAATTATTGTGTTGAAGCTAGCTAGGTGGTGAAATAAAAAATATAAAATAGTAGTGGTAACGATGAAGAAACGATGTTTGGATTCTCTGTTGAAAAAGGAATGTGAGGTATAACGAAGGTAGTTTTACTGGGGATCAGTGTTTCAGGAATCAGGATCAAAGAAAAATTTGATCTCATATGTACTGTCTTTTTTATCAGTGTTGTGAATATCTTTTGTCAAAGACTATAGATTATGCGTTTGCAATTTGATAATGTCTTTTGATCAGTGTACGTTTGTTTGTGCAAATACAAAAGTACTGAAATGAAAAAGTAGGGGGACCCGGAGAGACTCAGTGACTTGTGAGCCAAAGCCTGTATCCTCTGTACCATTTCCCATTTTTCCCTTTTCCATTTTTGTTTGTGTTTTTTGTGGGGCTTAATGCTCTTTAATGCTCCAATGCCTTGTTTTACAAAGTGCTTTTAGCATTAAATAAGTGAACTTTCAATCTTGTCTCTTATCAAATATATATATGGTAAAAAAAATACAGTAAAACCAATATATATATATGGAAAAAAATGAGAATTTTTAATCATTACTAGAATTATGATTTTTCACTGAATTTTTTCAAATAATATTTTAATATTTATTAATATTTATCGAAGAAGTTAATAATTATTATTTAATTTTAAAAATAGACAATGGGTTTATTAACATTTAAAGTTTACATTTTCTTATCACCAAAAATATTTATGTGATCGTAAAAAAGATCCGCGTTATTTTTTTTTAGTGAAAAATTGTATTTTACTTGAACATTTTTTTCAAATAATATATTAAATCAGGAAGAGTATTAGAGTCCATCAACTTTTGTATTTTGTAACCATCAGTAGTGTTTTTAATGGTGTCAGATTACATCAAATGGTGAAAAATCATTCACTTTTCTTTTGGTTGTTAAATACTGATCACAAAACAGAAAAGTTGCTAGCCCCTAGACTTTCTCTTAAATCAGTTCTCAACGAATTTTCAGTCGGATAATTTAACTCTAAAAATTTTAATTACTAAATCAATTTCTAACCTTCTATTTTGTTTGACATATTATTCTCTAAGTCAATTTTTTAATAAAAAGTTAGACAAATCAATAATAGTCGTTTATTTAATAAAGACATGTAAGTTTCTAAAATCTTTTAAAATTTTAAGATGAGTCTTTCTATTTAAATTGATAATCTGACATAGAGGCAAATAAAATAAAAATTTAGAGACGGATTAATAATTAAAATTTGTTGAGAACTAAGATGACTAACCAAAAATTTTTTATAGATTGATTTAGAGTATTACTAAAAAAATCAATTGTTTTTAAGTATTATTCATGGAAATATATTATTTTATATTTGTTTGAAATTTTAAAATTTGATTATCAGAAATAATTTCTTACCTAAAATATATTTTTTTCCTCTATAAATATTAAATATATTTCTTAACTTTAAAATAAATGCTCAATTCAAAAGTGATAAATTTGTACATATACAAAAGAAGTAATATATTTGCATTATGTTTTCTAAGTTTTGAATAAGGAGACACACATGTAAATATATATTAAGTAAAAAAAATTGATCTTGCAATACATTTTTTTAACATTTTGCTTCTAGCTTTTCTTCAATATGCATTTTGTCATATATAATTAATGGAATCATTTTTTTTAATTCACATTTGGTTTTGGTTTTACAGGACTAATTTTTTATGGATCTAAATTTTATTTAAGAGTTTGTGTTGGAGATACAAAATGAAATTTAAATTTTTGACACTTATTTAAGCAGACGAGTGAGTTAACCATTCGACCCAACTCAAAGTTGATTTTCTCTACCGACATATATATGCCATCCATCATTGGAGGAGTTGATTATTCAACTAGCTAGGATTCTTTTATCTCAGTATTATTTATAGTTGAGAATGCATTGGTTCAACAATTTATATATATATACACGAAGTTTTATAGTGACATTAGTTTTGGTCACTAAAAATAGCATAAATTTGACCTATAAATAAAATATTAACACATAATAAAAAAAATTAAATCTAAAACTAAAATAATTTTCTTTTTTTTTATAATTTTTTATAATTATAAAAATTAT
>NC_029793.2:143396956-143409751 GCF_000816755.2 Arachis ipaensis | reverse complement strand
AATATTTTATTTATAAATCAAATTTATGCCATTCTTAATCACCAAAACTAATACTACCATAAAACTCTCTATAAAATTCCCCTGTATATATATATATGTTTGGTTACGGATTCATAGATAATTTCTCTTACAAGGTTGACCCTATAAGACCAGTACCATATGAAATAGTATAGAGAGGGGGAAAAGGAACCATGAATATAAAAACATTTGAGACATCAATCCAGTGTAAAATAATAATTAAAACTAAAAAATAGAATGTAAGAAGAATGTGCCCAAGATGTGACTCCATTAGTTGAGAAAGTCAAAGTGTGAATTTTTTTGAAATAAATTAAAATAATTTTTTATTTCTCAAAATAAATAAAAACATCTTTATATATAGATTTTTTTTCTAGAAAGTGTGGTCTGTATGGTAGCGTTTGGTAGAGAGACAGAGACGGAAAGAATGAGACTGAGAGACAGAGACTAAGAGACAGAGATTGAAATAAATTTCAGTATTCTGTTTGGTGCAAAGTGAGAGACAGAAATTAAAACAAGAATAAAATTCTAATTTAATTTGTACAAAGGATAAAATTAGAATTAATTAATTGAAATGAAGGTATTTTAGGTATAAAATGTTATTAAAGTTTCAGTCTCTGTCTCTAAAAATTTTAGTCCCTTGTGTCTCCACTTTTTGGAGGTACCGAAATACCGAAATTCTGGGGACAGAGACAGAAATTTTAATACTAGTCTCTAAACCAACAAACATAATACTGAATCTCATTCTCTCAGTCTCTGTGTCAGTATGTGGTAAAAGACCATTTTTTATTGAAGGAATGAATAAAACGAAATTATTTTGTATGTCCACACACACATTTTTATTTGTGTTGGGAAATAAAAAAAATTAATTTATTTCAAAAAAAATTTCCAAGTGTTGAAGGTGAGAAGCTAATGCAAGTGGTGGCGCATCTGATAAGCTGAATGAACCGAGGCTAGTGGCTAGATAAGGAGCCAGATAGGCATGAATGAAGAAGATGAAGCTAAGATTGCAATTACAATGAGATGGTGAGTTAATTACTAGCTAGTAGCTTTGGTTGTTAGGACTTAGGGCTAATTGCTATAGCTGTTAACTGCTCTACTCATGGTTGGCTTGGCAATTGGCATCACCAATATCAATTTGTCTGTATCTTTTTGTCTCGTAGCTCCATCCTAAGCTCTATAGCTTAATGCATAGAGCTATTATATTATTGATTCATACTCACCGCCAATCCTTGAGTTTTTTGCACTTTTAAGCACCTGGAACCCTAATATCTGTCCCCACAAACATGCATGCTCATGGTTTGCCCAAAAATGGGTTTGGTCTAGAAATTCAACCCTATGCATCTTAGGCTGCCTGAAGTGTCTTAGTAATCTTTGGGTTCTATCTAATCACCTCACCAGCTACCTATTAGCTACTATGTCCTCTTTATAGGCATATAAGGCCTTTTAAAAGGTTAGATTATTAGATTGCTATTACCCTACTATACCATACTATACTGCTCTCAAATTAATAATTTCTAGTCTCAAGATACGGAGAACCCCAACTAAACTAAACAGTACTATTATTTTCTTAGTTCTTATATATTAAGGTTTTTTAAATAGTACTATCTTTTATTTATGAGCTTCAAATGTGAGATTACCAGATCAGCCAGTGGTACTTTTTGAGTTTTTACTATTAATAATTATTTTTACACAACTATCCAATGTCAGTTTCAATTTGCTAGACACGTTTTTTCCTTCAATTGGACTAAAGTAGTGATATAGCCCAAATTCGTAATTAATAATATAAAATTATTTAAATGAACTTTCTTTGGATATCTCAGTTTCGTTTCTTTGGATCGATGGGATCCGTCTATGCACTACTATATATTCGATTTCTCGTTTAGAAATCCAAATAAACTTTGGATAGAAAATCAATTATCAAAATAGTTATAGGTTTTATACATATTTTTTATTATCAAAATAAGGTTTTTAATTTTAGAGAAAATTTCACTCCCCTCTTTTGCGAGATGCTAAAATGACACTTTTCTCTCTTCTATTTATAAAATGTACATTATTTTTCCTTATAATTTTTAGAAAATCTCATCTTTAATCCATTTTAAATTTTTTGTGTTAATTAAGGTTAACTTTATCCATTTTTCAAGAAAAATAAATTATTTTTTACAAAAATACCCTTTAACAAAAATTTTATTTTTTGACATTAAATTTTGCTTACCAAAATACCCTTTAATAAATTATTTTTTTATTGATTAAATTGTATTTTTACCAAAATATTTTTAAAAAAATATTTTATTATTAAATTTTTTTTAAAAATATCTTTCAATAATTTTTTAATTATTAAATTATAAATTTACCAAAATTTTTGTTAACATTTTTTTATATTTTATTATTAAATTTTTTTTAAAAATATCTTTCAATAATTTTTTAATTATTAAATTATAAATTTACCAAAATTTTTGTTAACATTTTTTTATATTTTATTATTAAATTTTTTTTAAAAATATCTTTCAATAATTTTTTAATTATTAAATTTTATAAAAAATATTTTGATAAAAATATAATTTAATTAATAAAAAATAATTTATTAAAGGATATTTTGGTAAACAAAATTTAATGATAAAAAAATAATTTTTTTTTTTGAAAATGGATAAAGTTAACATTAGTTAACACAAAAAATTTAAAATGAATTAAAGAAAAAGTTTTTTAAAAGTTATAAGAGAAGAGAATGAATATTTTATAAAATAGAGGAGAGGAAAATGTCGTAGAGAGAGGAGTGGAATTTTCTCTTAATTTTATAATGGTTGATAAATACTTAGCAGCAAGTCTTATCCAAATAATTAAAGCAGGGCTATTGAGCCCCAAACCAAAATTAAAAACGCAGGCTTTTGTTAAGTTCAAATATAAAAGTTCATACTTGTACTAATTAAGCTTTATTTACAATAATGTGTTTGCAAGATTCGGTTTAAAAAAGTTAACCTTATTTAAGAATTTATTGTTTGAGGGAGAAATGATATTTTTATTATATGGTTAAGACTTTTATATATTTTTAGTTCTCCCATTTATAATATATTAAATAAAGTTAAAAATAATAAATTTTAATAATTTTTTATTAATATTTTATTTGTTACCAAAATATAAAAAATGTTTAACCATGTATCTCATGGAAATTTAATTTACACAAGTTCTTTACTCAAGATATGGATAATGAAAATTTGTGTATCTACACAGTATACGTTAGCAGCAAAGATGACGGTGACAAAACTGTTTGATTCCTTAGGTGGTAGTTTTGGTTGGTTTCATTCACGAATGTTGAAAACAAATATAGGAGCTTGATTTTACTACTATATGTTCTGTGCAAGTAGAAAATGAGAGATTTGGCAGGTTTGATTGTTTTAAGCATGGATCCTAATTAGCAAGATGGGTGTAAATTAAAGAGGAGTCGGAGTTGTGTGTATGTGATCATTACCCTAATTGTGCAGACATGCGTGACACTGATAGCAAAGCATTTCAAGAAACTAGAAGACCCCAATTTTGGTTGGGATAGAATGAGAGCAAGAGAGAAGAAGAGGAACCGGCAAAGATTCAGGTAGTGAAAGCCACCACCAATTAGAGTAAGAAAAGGGCAACACACACATTCAATAATAAGGCTATACATACAACGGTTTATTAATTAACATAATCCATTATATACTTGGGATGCAAAGAGTGGGAAGTTAGTTTGAGTTAGTAACTAGTATTTGTTATGGTAACAAATTAACAATAGAAATAGAATAGGGCGCCCGTTAGTTAGTTGTTAAAGTTGGAAAGAAGAAGAAGGAGAAGGAGAAGAGGAAAACGAAGAAGCCAAAGTAGCTGAGCGTGTACATGAGCTCAAAAGCTGCAGCCAAGTCACTGTTGAGATAAACAAAACAAAAGAAAAGAAAAGAAAATAAAAGCAAACGAAACGAAACGAAGACCGAAAATAACAAAGTAGTGATAACTTTCTCTCTCTTCTCACTCACTCACTCACTCACTCATGAGTCATGACCCCATCTGTCAGCTAACCTCGCTTGTTATGTCTCTCTCTCATTCTCATTCGGATGGCGTGTCTTTATGATACATACTGCATAGCATAGCATAGCATACTACAACTCTATTTCATAATCATCACTTACTCAATATATATAATAAACAAAGAATCTCATCTCATATATATTATATTAGAACCCATCTTGAAACCGATTGATCGCTGAAGGAGGATCCAAACGATGATGAGGCTGTGATCCCGATGTTGATGATGATCTTCCCCAATTCAACGACCCTTCCTGATCCCTCTCCTTCCCTCCTCCCACCACCGGTGCACCTATGCACGTGTAACTGCCTCCTGCTGCTGATGACTCCGCCGCACCGCCGTAGTTGATGGCGTGTTGCTGGGCGGTGCTGAGGACATGGCCCACGTAGTAATCGTGAGGAGGAGGAGCGAACTGGTGATGAGCCCCCGGGAACGAGACAGGCGGTGGCCTGGATGGTGAAGCGTATAGATAGGGCTGATGATGAGATGCTGCAGCGGTTGATGACGTGGATGACGCAGAGAAGTATCTTGGGAATCTGAGAGCTGCCGCTGTTGGGTCTTGACAGCATCTGAATTCAAAACATGAGAATAATGAAGGAGAGGAAGAAGGTTGAAATAATGGAAATGACAAACATACCCTAAGTGAGGTGGAGGTTGATGAGCAGCAAGGGTGTGATCGTTACGAAACACCAGCTGACGGGCATGGTTCAGCGTCTCTGTTTCCCTCTCTGATGAAAATCAAATAATTTAAATAAATAAAAACAAAAAGAAAAAAGAAGCAAAGCAGGGCCCTCTCTCTTTAAAGTTTCAAGAAATCTCAGGAATCTTGCTTCTTCATCATCATATCACACTCACAACAACTACTTTTTTTTATTTGAAATGACCACGCCTACCTTCATGGACAAATCATTAACAATCTATCAATCTATGTCCCCCGTTTCTCATACATGTATATAATAATATAAAAAAAAGAAAAGAAAAAGAGAGATAGAGTAGAGAGTAGCCTTGGCGGTGGCGGTTCATGTGTCCCCCAAGAGCCTGGGACTTGCAGAACTTGAGGGAACAAAATCTACACTCATACACCTTCCCACACTCCTCTTTTCCATCCTTACCGCCGCCGCTTTTCTTTTTCCTGCAACCTGCACCCAATTAAACCAACTTCCACACATATCATGCATCAATCCATCAATCATTTTTCTTTATGTTTCACCTACCTAGCTAAGACTAGGACAAGACCAAAAACCAAGATAAAAAGTAGTATTTACCGGGAGAGAAGGTGTCTTGGAGGAGTTGTTTGCCATGATCTCTATTGTAGTCATCGGGCAAATTGTTAAGGTCTAATGGGTTTCCTTCTGGTCTCCTGTGAAGGAAACAAGTCATCACATGAATAGAAGAAAGAAGCAGATTCATTATTAAGAGATAGAGGAAAAGCAACAAGGTTTTGTAGTAGTAGTAGTGGGGGAAGACCTACATGGTACCGACACGCAGAGAGAGTAGAGAGAGACAGAAAATATATATAAATATGAGGGGCAAGCCAGCCAGCACTCCTCTTTTCTTTCTTTCTTTCTTTCTTTCTTTCTTTCAGATGAAGGGAAGATAGAACTAAAAGCTTTTTATAAAATTTGCGAGACACACTTTCAGTTTGGAACTGCAATATAGAGGCTAGTTGAGTGATGGTAGAAGATAAAGAGCTTTGAAAGTTCTCTATCAATTCCTCTGCCACGCCACACACACAATTGAATGAACAATGGGACAGTGGGTCTCGTGACTTTAAAAAGAGAGTGTGAGAGAGTGGGTGAGTGTGGGAATTGAAGGCTCGCTTAATCACAAGTGTTTACTACTTAATTATTCCAATCTAGTTTGGTCTAGTTTCGTTGGAAACTTAGGGAAGTAAGCCCAAAGAATTATATATATTGATATTAATTATATATATGGCGCTACTTTTTCTGGCTCTATATAGTTTCTTTTGCCCTAGAGCTGAGGTTGATATTGAAAAAAATCGAAAAGAAAAATGGTTTTGCCAACAAAGGGTGGCAATGAGATGGTGCAGTACACATGTTTGAGCATTAAAGTTTGCCCTAAGAATGAAAGAAGGCATTTATATAGCAGAAAGAGGCATAAGGGTACGTGAACAATTTGCGTTGTTATTGTGCTAAAAGGAGGGGGGCATGTTTAGAGAAACAGGTAATGTATGGTCCACATACAATAGCTCAATGCCTCCTTTCTGGGGTGTTAAATTCTACCCAGGGGACTTAGACTTGCTTCAACGAACGGTTGCTATCAGTATCTATCATTAGGGTTTTTGCAATCTAAGTTGAGATAGACTCAACCCCACATCTATTGTTTTATTCTTTGAAACTTATGCTATATCTCTTAGATCACATATACGTAGTCCTTTTCACTGCTCCTCTCTATGTATATATGCATTCACATCCTAGTGCATTTCAATTTTTCTTCTCTATCCCATTATTCATCATGAGACAATTCTAAACCATCAATTTCTAAGTTATAATGCTTTGCAATTAATCCTTTAATTTTGGTAGATAATTATTGACACCGGCAGGTTGCTTGGGCCACCAATTTTGGCGAGGTTAACAACCCCACTGTGGTGACATAGTTTAGATTCCCTTTTACTCTTAAAGAGCCTAGAGAAAAATAAGCATACAGCTTATTTCATATTCAAAAATCAACTTCAACTCTATTTCATAAATAAAAGGTATATGAGTGATTTATACTAGTGGAAGAAGGAAAAACTTTCATAACTTGGACGATGTGCGACTAAAATATAACATAAAACTCACTATTCTAAATAATATGGGACTTGTATTCCCTTATTACAATTAACTAATATAATTAACCTACTAAATCTACTTATTCCTGCGTCAATTATCTACGTTTTTTTTTATTTATTTATCAGAAAAAAAAAGTGTGAAATTGGTAAAATTCTATATAAGCAAATAAAACCCAAAAGCAGTAGCTTAACTGTTTGAAATAAAATAATGGGGTTGGGACCATTGATTACTGGGGAGTTTAATTAAAGCTGTGAGAGATGACAGTACAGAACCACTTAAATAATGATGGTTTAAGTTAAAGCAGGTGTTTAATAAATAAACTAGGCAAGTTAAAGCAAGCTTTGAAAGCAAGCAAGTTGTAGGTATTAGTATTATGTATGGTATTTGACTATTTGTAAATGGCAAAAGCAGAAGAATAGATAGTTAGAAGCAATATTGTCCACAAGCCAGTGGTGATGAACTGAATAGTGGTTCGTTCGCTCTTCACACTACTACACCTGAAATGGATATAAAGGAAAAAGAAGACACTACCTAATAAGAGGGGTAAGCATTAAAATCAGGTGATATTCATGGACCACACTAGCCTCATTGACTAGCTGCTAATTTGTACTATGAATGAAGGCCGTGGATTCAATTCATGATTTGTTTATTTAATTTATGTGACACACATATACATATATACATACACATACACAAATAACAATAATTATTTGACTTGATTTGATTTTATAAATATGATATATTTTGAAAACCCTGGACCGAAGAATCATGCAATGACCGCGCCCTATCTATCTGAATTCTGAAGATCTCTTGCAAGTGTATGTGTATTTGTGTGTATATATATGATTACTTTTCATGTGGTCCTTCACAATTTTAAGCAGTAAATCCAACAAACATCTCTTGTGTGTTCAGAAAGTCTAACAATGCAACTTACAAACCTGTAGAGGAAATTGTCTTCATCATGTTGGCTCCACTACTACCTTTAGTCCTCGACTTCAAGCAGTCAAAATTTTAATTGAAAAGTTCTTTCACTTATGATGACTCAACGTAACGTAACTGACATTATTATTAATACTATATAATCATACCTGCTTAATTAATTATTTTATGTAAACGGGTACCAAACCCCCCTCATTATTTGTACTACAATAAGCATTCATTGTACTGCAAGGGAGACAAGGAAATATTCAAGATAAACGACACAAAATCAGAACCTCTTTTTAGGCCAATGCAATAATAATAACAAAATATATCAAAAGTGCACGTTTTCATTGTTCAAGAACCTTCACAATTCGCTTCATTCTATTAAATTGTAGCATGTTTTGAAACAACGTAACAAAAATTAGAAAGACATGGAATCTTGCTAAATTAAATTTTATCAAATGGTGATTTATATATGTAACGAACTCATTTGAGCTGAGGGGTGTACGTACGTAAGAGTTTAATGATGCAGTTTGATCAGATTTTGAATCTAATTAAAAGTACATGAAAAATAAATCATCATCATCATCAACAGCATCAAACAATTTGAATAGCTTTAGTTTAAAACTTAATATCCCAAATATGACTGACCATATAGTTTTATATTGCGAAACCGATAGTTTGGAAAGGAAAAACCCCTGTATGCAACAAGTATTCAAAATTTTCTTCTATAGGTCAAACTTGACCTCAAGCACACTTCCACATGCATGCTTAATTAAAGTAGCCACAATTTGGACAATAATTCTTTAGCTGATTAAAAGTATAAAACAAAATTGCTGCCTTAAGCTTTTTAGTAGAAGATTTCTAGTGTTAAAGAATTAAAATGAGAGAAAGTATAGGGACAGCAGCTTTTGTGTTTTATGCCAGCATTTAACCATAAAAAAAAAATTAGTAATCTTTTTTTTTTGTATAAATTAGAGTAGTATAGAGAAAATATAATTTCTTTTATAGTTGTTTTTTATTATTTTATTATTATTCAAAATATGAACCTACCTTTATTAATCTCTCTTTTATTCTATTAAAAGAAAAATATGTAAACTTATATTTTTACCATGTAATTCACCGAACATTATTAATGGTCAATCGATGCTTATAAAATACAAAAGTTGTATGTTGACCTCTATTAGTGCTCTTAAAATGAAGCTATCTTCTCTCTTTACTTCAAGCAAGACAGTGTCCACTATTAATAAGAATATTTATATTCCAACTACCAAAACATAAATAATGAAATAGATATTTATCTGAGACAGGTTTACAATAGATAAAGATAAAATAATTAATTTAAACCAATTTAATAATTAGTAATGCTCAGAGAGAGAGAGAGAGATGACTGAGGCTATATATATAGTGAAAGCATCACCACAATCATACATTCCAATCTTGTGACACAAACCAATGTAACTTATGTAATTAATCTTCATCCATTTTCATGACTATACAATATACAAGCACAATACTACATGATTTTTATCTGCTAAGCAAAATAACTCTAATAACAGGTGCTAACTTGTAATACTCCCAGCAATCATGTGTCCACAATATCCTGCTTATATAAACAAGTATATACGAAGTCTTGGGCTTTTAGTTTGAGAAAGTCTCAAGCATCAACAATTTTATTTATAATGGTTGATATTTTTAGTCAGCACTGATCAGCAGTCTAATATTCTTAGTTTAAAAGTTAATACTATATTTTTAAATATTATTTATTAATTACTGATATTAAATAATAAATTATGCCGATCATATAATATTATTATTTTAGTTTTAATTGGGTCTGTAGTTATTTCTTTTGTGAAGTTCTTATTTACTTCATGTTTATTGTTTAAGTTTATTTGCTTTTTGAGTCATGGTAGTTGAGTTTGGTTTGAATGTTCTGATACCAATTATTGAAGAAAATAAGTATCCATTTCCAATCTTAATTCAACCAAATTTAAACTTATATTCATATGTACGGTTAATCTTGGTACCTGATTAAATAGTAACATTGAGTAATAACTTCTAAGCAATAATAATTGCTGAAAAAATAATAGACAACGATGTGTATTTATTTGCAAATAACTCCCATGCTTTTAGTTACGAGTTCAGGAACAAGACTATTTGATAAACATCTTTTTGCAAATTAAGTTAAAAGAATAAATGAATCATTGAAACAATGAATGAAATTTTAAAGAAAAGGACCTCACATATTAATAACAAACAAACCTCTTTTGTTTTGGTATGCAAATGGCACTGTAGCCTACCACCTAGTAAAACCAGCTAACAATAGGAGCTGTGCAGGTGAAAATTTTTATATGTATTAATGGAATTTCAACCATGTTCCATAATTATTATAAACTCTCTAACTCTTTGACTAGTTAAAAGACAATTTCAAGTTACCACTCATTATCTATTTTCGAAAAGCATCTATAGATGGATCTTGATGCTTTTCTTCAAACATAATTTATTTTCCTAATCACATTGTTCTAGGTATACTTTCTCTTTAATGTTAAATGATACAATAACCATTGGAACCTAAAATTTTGAATTCAAGCTAATAAAGTTTTATTTTATTTAAACATCAATATTTATATGAAATATATATCGAAAATAAGTTAAACAACGTATATATTTATACATAATTAAATACATGATGACAAATTTTTTATGTGCATGTAGCATTTTTGTTTAGTAATTTCATCTTATAAATATATGTTGGTGTTCATTTTTAACACATACAAAAAAATTAGTTATCATTATTGAAGAAGTAGTTAGTATTTATGTTTCTGGGTATTTGTTGGTACGAACAAGCGGTTCTAAGTGTAGGATTATTTGGGTTAATAGTAATAGCAAGAAATATAATTAAAAAAAGTTCCAAATTACAACTAGCATTCTCAAAGAAGAAAACTTAAAAAAATAAATTAGTACTAGAAATAAAATTAGTCCTATACCTTGAATAAAAAGTTTGGGTTTAACTATTATTATTGTATATATGTACATTTTGTTTTGTTATGTATGTCCATGTTAATCTTTTCAAAGGCAGTAATTTAATGTTATTCGATAATAATAACTTAAATTTCAAGGGAAATTAAAAGTACGCTTTTACGAATAGAAGAATATTATGTACAATATTGTTAATTTTTAAAGAATAATAGTAATTTTTCCAAAATTTGATTTCTAAGCATTAAGGATATTATTTTTAGAGGAACGCTGACTAATAAAATTTATTATTTTTTATTAGTAATTAACCAACCATGTTTAAAGTATAAATTAAAAATATGTTATTAGACTGTTAAACAAAAAGTATTAGACCGATAGTTAAAAGTATTAACAAAAAATAATAAATTTTGTTGGTCGCTAAATTTTTTTCATTTGATTAATATTTTGGCCAACTTAAATTATTCTAAATCTTAAATCCTATTAGTATAAAAATAAAGTAATGATGCAAAATGCTAACTTATATTAATAAAAAGTATTAGTTTTTAATAATTTTTATTTTTATTTTGGTAAAATGACGATAATAGCTAAGATGTATATATAATTATATATTAAACAGTTTAATAAAACATGTGGAATCATGTAATAACTATTAGTTATTAGTTATTATTTTCACATGAATGAATATGGAGTGATTCGATCTGGTGTGACTTTGGTTGGGAGTTGGGACTAACATAAAGAAAAGAACACAAGAAGGAATGGCATGTTTGGAGGAAAAGGTCAAGAGAGAAGAGTATTATGGTAAGAAAATAATTCATGAGCTTGGAAGTAATTAGTTACGAGACGAAAGCAAATGAAAGCTACATCACTATCTTGGTACTAACTACTAATAAGATGGGTGATATATGGTGAGAAGAAGAATCAGATAATTGTCTTTATCCCCTATGTGCCCATTACCATATGCAATCAAAGATATTATTTTGACTGGATGGATCAATAGTAGTGATTGATTGGTCTTATTATATATTGACCCCCAAAAATGGAGGTCAAAGAGTTAGGTTATTATATAGTTCACTACTCACTAGTCTTCATCTTCACATAGCTCCGCAATGAGTACTGTGCCTCCCTCATTGCCACTTCATTGGGGGCTCAGCCTCCATCTAACTTTCTGTGATCGAATAGCTGTTTAGTTATTACTTCGAAATTTCGGTTGCAGTTTCCCTTTGCATATAGCCATTTTTTCATTCTTATAAAAGTAGCTTCTCCTCCTAATATATATCTAGCTCCATATATAGTTTTCACCATAATGTTACCACTTCCTATCTCTTCTTCTCTATCGTAGCTTGCCTTCATTCCCAACCGGGAACAAATATAATTAAACCCCCCTATATAAAATCATTTTCAACTTTTTCGGCATGCATATCAGAACAATGATAGGAGTCGGATATGATCTTCAATAATCATTTTTTTAAATAATTTCTATTGTGTTTGGGTTCCACTAAATTATAATAATCTAAGAATAATTATTATTTCTTTTTCGTGATCTCAACACTAGAAAATGTTAATATTTATTTGATTTTTGTGTTTTTTGGATCAATTTATCATGACATATTTATATACAGAAATTAATTTTGATATTGGACTAAAAATGGCATTTTCTAAAGTTATAAGTCGCTAGAGTATAGTGTTATACATATCCAAACGTGACAAACATAAATAAAAAATACACCGTTAAGTTTAGACGTTAGAAATCAGACGGTAAATTTTTTTAGGAGAAGAAAATCAGACCCTCCAAATTTATATTCATAAATTTTTAATTGTAAGAAATGAGAAACGTTCGATTTCAGTTTTCTCTAAAATTTCAATTTAAAAAAGGAAATCACACATGTAATAATTTCATTTAAATTGAATTTAAAAAATATAATTACTTAGGGGGTACCTTATCCTACCCTATTAGCGTTCCATATATAACACATATTTTTATAAAAATTAGGTATACAGTGAAGGAGGTAAGAGTTGAATCCACAATTTTTTTCATATAAT
>NC_029793.2:143389450-143396304 GCF_000816755.2 Arachis ipaensis | reverse complement strand
ATGAGAGTTAAACCCACAACCTCCCTTATGTAATGACTTACAATAAGTGAACAACCACTAAACTAGTTAATTAATTTAGTAATTTAAAGTATTAGTTTTTTATTTTTTATTTTATTAATATGTATGAAATTTAGAATTATTGAATTTTATATTTGTTTTGAAAAAAAAATTGATATTTTAGCAGGTAGGGTATGATAGGGTAGGGTTTAGAACTTTAGGATGCGGGTAGGGTTAGGATTAAGAGATTCTCAACCTGTGAATAGAGTAGGATAGAATTTTAATAAAATTTTTAACCCACAGGTAGAATTAGAACAGAATCCACCCTACTCTATCCATTGCGAGTCCTAATTTACACACATTTATAATCTATAATAAAAAAATTTTAGCCTTACGAATATCTGAATATAAGAATATGAATGTAAAGATAAGAAAATAAGAAAAAGGTGACATCAACAAAATTGATAGGGAATCTATCTACTTACAATATAAGTTCAGAAATCCAGAATAGCAAAGTGGTTAATTTTGTTGGGTGGTGGTTGTGAATGAAGTTAGAAATGGACTCCAAGAATTGCAACTACAGTAACCTCAATTTGCTGAAACAAAGAACTACAGTGGGCTAAACAAGCATAGTGTGTAGCTCTTAAGAGAACGCATATGTCATGATGGTGTTGGGTGACATTTAATTTACCACGCCCTACGATGCGAAGCTAAATAAAAATGACATGATATATTTGGGGTGGATTAACTAGTATGATGAACTTGGAAAAATATCCTGAAATGGTATGCTCTAAGTAAGCTAGGTATGGACATAGGATAATCACACTCGAGCCCCGAGGGCACACTCACCAACACGGCAACACCAACCTAATAAGAGGTGTCATTCTTCTCCTATTCTATATTTATACCCAATTTATGATGCCAGTACCTACTAACTACTAAGAGCTCTCGCTTAAGTATGCTAGTTTGTTACCTCACTCATCTCATCTCCCAGGTTTTACCTATGTGCTATTCTTGCGTGCTAACACGTATTTTCTAAGCCAATTTATATGGTTAAACTCTTAAATAATACCTTAATAACTATTAACTAGTGCTCTCTACGGTAGTCAAATAGTGCTTTCAAAAACATAATACAACAAAGATTGGGATGGATGGCGTTAAACACATCCAAATTCAATCGGTGATTAGTCATTGTATATTTATATAAATATATGAGTTATTTAATTTATTTTATTTTTATTATATATTTTATAAAAATAATTGATTGTTTTCGTATAATTTTGTTTTTCTTGCGTCCAATACATGTGTTTAATCTTTTTGTTTTTGTTTTAGTTTAATATTTTTTTTATGTTGAATGGTTTCTTACGTTTAAAAGCCCAATATATCAGGGCCAACTACTGGATCTTATTGAAAAATTAAATAGCTGGAATAGATCCAAGAACATCAAAAGCCCAAATCACTGCACGAGTGTTGAGATTCAGGAGTAAAACAACTGCAAGTGAAAATACGATACTCTGACCAGCCCAAAAACAAATAAAACGAGCAATGGCCAATACAAATAATAAATAAACAAAAGTAATTAGGAGTAAGAAAACAATATAGCATGTAGGAGTTGGAGAAAGCACAAATGAGTAATCTTATATAAATGATCTTTTGTTTTGTCACAAGTATAGTTCAAATATTGGTAACTTAATAGTTTAGGAAGAGTTTCTTGTTTTAAGCATAGTTGTAAAAACTGGATCAGACTGATCGGTTCGACCGAAAAATCAGTGAATCGAATTTATAATTGATCTGGTTGATTAATATGATCGAATATGAAAGAGAACCGCTGAAAACTGGATTGAACCGGCCGGTTCTGATGAAAATCGAAGAACTGGCGGTTTTTGCTCAACCGATTGGTTTGGAAGCTTTTTTTAAAATTCATTTGCCAAACGACGTCGTTTTGGTTTATTTAGGAAAAAAAAAAAAAAAAAACTCAAGTCTCGTGCCGGCCGCCGCAGTCGTCTTCTTCGTCTCACCACCGGACACCCATTCTGAAGTTTGAAGGAACAGAACAGACCCGCGGCTCCGCTTCGTCCCTGTCTCTCATTGCCGTCGCCGTTTCCTCGCCGTTGCCGCGCCGTCGCCGTCGCCGTCGTCTTCGTCTTCTTCTGTGTCAAACATGTTAGTTGAATATGTTGTTCTCCTCTGTTCTGCACTTCTGCTCTATGACTATGATTGTTGAAAATTTGGAATTATGAAGCTGTTATGACTTATGAATAATTGAGTTATGTTATTCTATTCTGTTATGAAAACTTGAAATTTCTGGGATGAATATGCTTGTTGAAAGCTTGAAACTACGAATAATGTTGTTATGTTGATGTGTTCTGTGTTGAATATGCTTGTTGAAAACTTGAAATTATGAAGCTGTTATGACTAATGTTATGTTATTCTGTTCTATTATGAAAACTTGAAATTTCTGGGATGGATATGCTTGTTGAAAGCTTGACACTATGAATATGCTTGTGCTGTGAATTTAACTATTTAAGGTTGCTGTGAATTTAACTATTTAAGCCTTTAAGGTTGCTGTCACTTGAAATTTCTGGGATGGATATGCTTGTTGAAAGCTTGAGACTATGAATATGCTTGTGCAGTGAATTTAACTATATTAAGGTTGCTGTGAATTTAACTATTTAAGCCTTTAAGGTTGCTATCTTGCTGAATAGGGAATTTAAATCACTCATTGGATTTAGTTTATGAATTGTTATTCTTATTGTGTTTAATTAAGATACTATTGTACTAGTACTAACTAATTTCATGCCTATGTTTGTATTAGTTATTTTTAGACTTTGAAACTTGGTTGTTTTTAAAATGTTGGTGAAGAATTGAAGATATGTATTTTGAATTTTTTAAGTTTATGACTATTTTTAGTATTTTATATTTTTTATACGTAAAACCGGTTTTATCAGTTCAACCAACGATTTATCGGTTGAACCAATAAACCAGTAAATCAGTAATCTGATCGGTTTGATTACCGATTCGGTTCTTACAACTATGGTTTTAAGTTTTAACCGTTAATCTGAACTATAAAATATATATATAATATATATTAATTAAAATTAACGGTTAAAATAATTGAAACATCGCTAAAATAAAGAAAGAAAAAAGTGGGAAAAGAAAACTTATCCTATGATAGACATGGCAGTGTGTGGAGTGAGTGATAGACATGGCAGTTTCAGCTTCTCTAATTCCGGTATCATCCACCACCACGACTTCGCTCGCATTCGGCACCAGAAAGCCACCCGCATTTCCGTCTATTGCTTGTCCATTCAAGGTTGCCACCTGTTCTCTTCATTACCGCTCTCTCTGTCTCCTTTCACTCCATGCTCATGTATTTCATGGCTTCAACTTGCAGGGATCCCTCAAGAAGTTGAACTCGACACCATGCGGCTACACGGCAACGCTCAGGGTGCAGCTCAGAAGACCCCTCTCGGTGGTGAACAAGGCAGCTTCTGCCCCTGCCCCTGCGGCGGGGGCTTCGAGCGTGCGGTTCAGGCTTGACAACCTGGGCCCGCAACCGGGTTCGAGGAAGAAGGCGAAGAGAAAGGGAAGAGGCATATCGGCAGGGCAAGGCGCAAGCTGTGGTTTTGGGATGAGGGGTCAGAAGTCACGGTCTGGCCCCGGCGTCAGGAAGGGTTTCGAGGGTGGTCAGATGCCCCTTTACCGTCGAATCCCCAAACTTCGAGGAATTGCTGGCGGTATGCTATTATGTTCAAAATATAAAAGCTTTATGTTTTATTTCTACAGAATAGGGGCTTCTAGATTGGATTTCATTAGATTATGACTTGAACCTCAGAGAGATGTTCAAGGCAATTTTGTCATTTCTGCAATGCAATTATTGCAACTTAGATGAGGGCTACAAGAAACAGTAAATTATGATTGCCATGTATAGCTTAATCGGTTTTTTCATTGCATCTATTGCATGGTGAGCTTTAATCCGACATGGTAATTAAACAATAGAGAAAAGTATTAATGTATCACTACTAGATAGAGCGTAATGCTAGATTGTTCAATTCTGTTGGTAGACCAATAATCTGGTGGTTGGTCTTCGCCTAACAAGGAAGGTTATTTCCGGTGATGTGCTGCATGGAGTTTTTCTTTCTAGCTGAAAATAAAATCCTAGTTAAGACTTAAGAGAACTGCTATATACTGGTTTCGTATGCCTGTTTATGTCTAGCTGTGTGGTTCTACCTTCATGGCTCATAACCTTTTGTGGAGTTGGCCATACTGCGCCTGGTTCCTACAACCGGATCATGATTTAATCAGCGCTATCATGATCTTATAGTATCTAATAAGGGAAGCAAGCATTCTTGCAAAAGATAATTTGCATGTGCATGTATCTCTTCCGGAACCATTTTTTGATGCCCCTTTTCTCCCTTCTCTTCTCTTTTGATAAGGTATGCGTGCTGGGCTACCAAAATATGTCCATGTAAATCTGAGGGACATAGAGGATGCTAGATTTAAGGATGGTGAACAGGTGTCTCTTGAAACTCTAAAGGAGAAGGGTGTGATTAATCCATCAGGAAGAGAAAGGAAACTTCCTTTGAAGGTACAGATCATGTATTGATTCAATTGCATATAAATCATGTGGCATATTTTTCTCTTACTTTCCCTTCTTGATGATTAAATGAGTTAGGGTATTAGGATATATGATCTTGAACAGCAAATGAGGATGCCACATTTTCTTAGCACAATCTACCATAAAAGAACTATACCATTTTCATGCTTAGAGTAAATTTCCTTGAAATTCCCAGATGTTCTTGGATCAGACTCATGTTTAATGGGTTTGTCTATAAAGTCAAATTTTAAATGACATTTTAGTGGACATGTCAAGGACCTGAAATTCTAAATATGAAATATCCTTCCCCTATCCAAATCTATCTTTGATAGGAGACCAAACACTTGAAAAAGATTGATATTGAAATAATGAGATCTAATGACATTTCTGTCATTGCACAGTGAATTATTAAAGGATCATTTTCTACAGAAGGCAACAAAATTTGGGTGAACCAACTGTATTTTCACATTGACATTGCTTTCAATAATATTTTGAAGAAGCCATTTGAAATAACTCTAGTAATTAACTTCTATTCTTCTGAAAGCATATTGGCTAGTGTTTAGGGACTGAAACTATAGCACATGGAGCACCATGCATTTGTTGATTAAATTCTAGCGTCATATCTGTAATATGCAAATGCTTTTCTGGTTTCCCAAGAAGCACACCTTTGCAACAAGTGTATTTAAGAAAGCCTTTGCTTCGAGTTAATGATGCAGTGAATTTAACTTCTTAAGGTCCAGAATCTTGTTTTGACTTTTGATAGATCAACAACCTGTACAAAGTATCTGAGATAGAGATTACGAAAGAAGAAAGAAAATAATGTGTTGCAAACTTGTGCTTTTGTTTCAGATTTTAGGTGAAGGAGAGCTTAGTAAGAAGTTGACATTTAAAGCCCGTGCTTTTTCAACATCCGCAAAGGAGAAACTAGAGAGTGCTGGTTGTTCCCTCACTGTGCTTCCTGGCCGTAAGAAATGGGTTAAGCCATCTGTTGCTAAAAACCTTGCGCGTGCTGAAGAATACTTCGCCAAGAAGCGAGCTGCTGCAGCTGCATCTGAACCAGCTTCCGCATGAAGTTGAAGCGTTCATGTGCATCACATGTAGAAATCTTGTAAGGTGAAAAGTAGTTTCATAGGAACCACCACATGTTTCACGTTCTTTGGTATCTATGTGCTGCTTCATTTAGTTATTTTTCTACATAAAGGCAGTAATTCTTTGTTCATTTTGCATTGTAATGTATTGTTATGCAAATTCAGTAATTCAATGTTGTATATCTCATTAAATTTTGTCCAGCCATCACCGATTTAGTTTTGAAAAGTATAAAGCATTTTTAAAAAAGAAAATGTAAGTTTTTTTTTTTTTTAATCATTGATTCAGGGTTAACGGTTGGGGGTTGTACCCCGTTTAGTTTCATAATAATATAAATGAAACCATTGCGTCTGTGACAACTAGCCGTAATGGATTAAGATAACAAGATATTTTGCTGTTTCTACTTTCTTGTTGAAGGTGGATGTTGATTACTGAAAGTTCCTCTTAGGTGCAAGTTTCCCTGTTCAGTGATGCAAAGTTCATTCCAATTTCCAAACCTAGTAGAATCCATGCGTCAGGAACACTGCTTTTCTTACTGTTGCCAAATACAACTTTAAATTGCAACGTCATGGTCCTTATTCCTTCCAAAACTAGAAGCCTTTCCTCTACTACTTTTCCCTTTCTTTTTCCTCTGCCCTCTATAAAATATCTATAAAATAACTACAAGTTGAAAATTTTTTTAATTTGGTGCTCAACTAGTTAGTTGCTTTTGTACAACGTTTTTCCCTCTTTTTTTCCCATTATGTTGTCATTTACCGCTTTTAAACAACCTAAAACCTATTAAGTTTCTCTTAAAAAGAATAAATTATAAGTAAGCATCAATTTGAAACGTGGTTTCTCTCCACTTCAATATAAAGTTATTGTTGAGCAATAATATCCGGGCTTTTTTATCACTCTTTTTATTGAACCAATATATCCTTATTAGCAACCTCTTACAAGTTATAGCTATTTAAGTTAAAAAGTCATCATAAATTCTACATTACAATCATAGAAATTTAAATTTTAACAAGAAATACTAGAATGTTATTAGAATTTATTATTTTTGACAATTATTTTTAAGTTTTAACTAAATCCAATTCATTTAGTTAAGTAATCCAACAATATATTATAGCTCACACTGTTAAATATTGATAACTAATTGAAGACTAAAAATAATAAATTTTAGTATTCTTTA
>NC_029793.2:143371041-143388792 GCF_000816755.2 Arachis ipaensis | reverse complement strand
TTAAATATTATATTTTTTTGTTTTTAGAAAGTAGGCGGGAAGTGCCCAGCAAGTAGCTACTATCAATAATCGTAACCATCAATATATGGTGTCGGTTTGACATTTATACGATTTCACTCGCATAATCTATCTATAGCTTGTCATTTTTTTTCCCAGCGTAATATTTTGATTATTTTTCCAATCCCATCACACTGTTCTCAGTCGTGATCTATGTGAGTGCACAATTAGTAGCATCTTCTGTTGACCCAATAGCTTAATATTGATTGTGTGCTAAGCTAATCATGTGGGGAATAATGAATAAACTAATATTATTGCTGCTAAGACACGCACTATATATATTTTTTTTTTCTGAACAAATGTACGTCAACACTCAACAAAATGATGAGGAACAAAAAAAGGGGGCACGAGGTGTTTAATTGTAAGGCCTCCTCCACACACTCATTAGTGCAGTTGATTTTGGATCTATTCCTCTTATAAAGTCACTTCAAAAAGTAAAGGCAAAATGGTTGTTGCATCAACACCAAAATAGTATAGGGACCAAAGCGTGTCAATGCTTTCAACCAAAATTGTCCTTGTCACCAAATCGTAACCCAAGCTATACATCACCCTCAACTGCTTTATTATTACTAGATTAGATCTAATTAGGAATATCATCAATGTTGATGACAGAAGGTAAACCACATCAACAGGACTTTTATAATTAAAGAATCAAATGCGAACAGCTTTACCGATAATTTAGGTTTGAAAAACTAACTATAATCAGCAAGATCTATAGACGACTGAATGATTAATGGAGATTATGATTACACTTCTTTATTCTGGAACTGAAAATCTTGTTTCAAGTTTGTCCATAATAATAAAATATTTTCTTTTTAAACGGGTCTATTTTTCCTTTTTTTTAAGGAGATGCTCCATAAAGATGTATAAAACGTCTTTTTGTAAAGATACTTATATGTCGCATTATTATTGGACGTATTAATAAATCCGTTATTTTTAAATTTTTTAACAAATTAGAATAAAATTGATTTTTTTATAATAATAACAATAAATTCAATTGTTATCAGATCCGGTTAAACCAATCAATTTACATAACCCACTGGATTATGGTTTTTTTTTTAAAACAAAAATCAGAGATATATTTATCTTTTTATCAAAAAATTTAAACATAATTCAGTTTAGATTGTGTAAATCGATCGGATCAAATCGAATCTAATAATTATAATACGGACAATTAGGTTTATTATTGTTGCTATAATAAACCAATTTTGTTCTGATTTGTTAAAAAATAAATTAAAAGATATTTTTAATATTTTTTATCCAAGTGACCTCCTTTTTGTAATCCTCCTTAATGGATACAATATTTTCAATGTTTAGCAGTATGACTTCCGCACAGAAAACAAACCCCAAACATAAATCAAACAACAAATCGCAATTACGCTATGCATATACGCAAATGCTGTATCTTTGATTTTTTTTTTTTTCTCGTCATAAATTCATAACACAACAACCTGGCTGGGGGAATGCTTGGTTCTTTTATTAGTAAGGCATGCATAATTTTATGAAGGCATAAGTAAATGATTTGTAATTCTCTCTAATGTTTCCTACAAATTTATTTTAAACTTTAAATAATAAACAATTATACTACACTTAAAAAAATGATAATTAATTTATAATAATTTTTTTTGAAAGACAATTGTATGTTATTCTCTTGTCCATAATAATATTACTAAAAGTCTAAAACAGTGAAGCTTATATTGGGAAGTTGTTTGCTATTTGTAAGGACATCTACATGCTCTAATTCCCCACTCGCCATGTTCGATCTTAAATCTGCTTAGCATGATTTATAATTAGGGGTGAACACTAATACGATCGAATCGGATATGGCTAAAATTTCGATCTGATCTACACTAAAATTGTTGGATCGGATCCAGTATCTGCAATTTTTAAAAGGGGAAGACAAAGAGTCCTTGATTGTGAGAGCAGGTGCAAGCTCTCCCTCCAATGCACCATCCCTAAGAGATCTACAAACTGATTCTGCCATCTTAAGTGCAGAGTCAGCAAAATCCCAACGGTCGAGGCACTAACTCAGTGAAAAACAATAGCATAAACTACTTGTCATTTCTTAAGCAAAATGGATTCAACGGTTAATTAGTTGCAACTTATTGATAAATGCATGTAATATAATTATAATTAAATAATAATTCTAACCTCAGTGTGGCAGAACAGGCAGAGAGGAACGGCGGCGAGCGGAGGCAGGACGGCTGGCAGATCGAACCTAGCAGACTTGCAGAACCGGCCGGTGACAACAGAAGACGGCAAGCGAGCGAGCACAACGGAGCAGAAGCCGGCGGCGAGCGGCGAAGGAGAGAGAGGACGGGAGGAGGATGAGTGACGACGGTTATGGGCTACGCCAACGCTTACGTGAGGGTTTTGGGGCGGAGCAGGGTTTTGGGGTTACGGGTTTCCGCATTTCTCTGGAACTGGATCCTCTATGCCTCTTAATCGAGGAAAGATGAAAAAAAAAAGGGACGTTTATTTTTTTTTGTATAATTTTGGTGTAATACTCAATCATTGAATTTTATGCTGTTTTTAAAAATTGTGAGAACAGTACAATACGCCTCCTTGTATTGACAATAATTGTGAGAACAGTACAATACCCCTCCTTGTATTGACAATACACAAGAGGGGCGTATTGTCAATACGAGGCGTATTGTACTGTTCTCACAATTTTGAAAAACACCATAAAATCCAATAATTAAGTATTACAAAAAAATTAACCTAACTTTTTATCCCCAAATTAGGAGTTAACACCAATCGGATCGAATATGACCAAAATTTCGATCTGATCCGTACTAAAATCATCGGATCGAATTTAATATCGGCAGTTTTTTAAGTTGGATTCTTGCGGATCGGATTGGATATTGGATATATCTACAAAATACAAAAATATTTTTAAAAGCTTATTTTTATTAAAAAATATCAACAAAATTTCATTTTTTTTCTATTATTTTAAATAGGTTATGTTTACTAATAATATTAAACATACATTTCTTAAATAATAAATTAAAATAATACAACATATATGATAATTATTAGTTGAAATAAAATATAAAAATAATATTTATTTATTTATTTCTTTATTTTTGCGAATACACGGATATGCAGATCGGATATGCGAATATCAACACAAAATCCGCAATCCGATCCGAGTAGTGTGCAGATCTGATCCGATCCGATTAGTGTGCGGATCTGATAGCCTTGCAGATCGGATCCATATCCACAATTTTCGGATCAGATTCGGATAAATACCGCGGATATGCAGATCGACACATGACAAATTAACCAATTATATTAGAGTCCTTAGAATTAAACAAAAGTCACCAACAGCACAAAGTGAAATTTGTGAATTTTTTTCTATTTTTTAACCCATATTGTCTATATTAACAGCATAAGAAATGTTCCTATAACAATATTTTGTATATGACTAAAGTCTATGTCATTGTATTATATATATATATGACATCTAAACACTCTATTGATGAGTTTTTAAAAAGAATAAACAATAACAGAATAATGCAAAATTTTTATCTTAAATAATGTAAATTTTTATATTGCCATTAACTATTTCAATAGTAACTATATATACATAAATAATCAAAGTTATTCATGTACAATAACCATTTTTTTCTTAAATATTCAAATTCTTTTTTGTTTCCATACATGCAATCAATATCAAACATGCTAGCTGGCCAAATAACGAAGTTCTAAATTTCAAAAGAAAATGAACGAGAGAACGTCAAGAGGAAGGAAGAATTTTGATCTAATCATTAAAAAAAAAAAGTAACAATAAAGACAATGAACATATATATCTATACAATTTGCAATTAAGGAGTGGCTGGAGTGCAATCTCATTTAAGGAAGATGAGTTATCAACTTATCATCACATTTCATAGAAAGATTCAAAAGTGGGCAGAAAAGGAAAACAATCTCATAAAAAATAAATTCTCAAGCCTAAAAGCTTATTTCCAAAAAATTTGAGGATGCAGTACAAAGCTCAACTCGGGCATAGAGAATATGAGAGGAGTTTTGGAAGTTCAAGGCGTTGTTATTAGAAAGAGGGATGCTAATAGTATGAGCGACTAAGTAGAAGTAAATACTAATATAACTTACTGATGATAAGGTGAGAATTGCATTGTAAATATAGGTGTTTTTCATGCAGTACATATAAACCAAATTAAACAATTTTATAAAAAAATGTCTAGCATATTTTGTACTCTTCCCACTATTAAGTTAAGAAATAGAGCAAACTTTTAAAAAAATAATAATGACATTAAAACCCTTCAACAATCAAATTAGTACATAATCAAATTCGTGTAAAATAAATAATAATTTGAAATAACCAAACTCTTTTTTCCTCTTGTAATTAAATTAAATATTTATAATAGATACAACCAAAATCATAACATTATCAAAATATATTCGAACTCATACAACTATACAATCCAATGTTACATAACAATACCCACTAAGAAAAAAAACATCAATATATTCAAATTTCTTATGGATTAGTATTAGAAAAATAAAAATAAAAAAAGGACAAATAAGTTTATGATTTTTTGTCTTGCAAATATATTTGTCTTATAGATTGAAAAATATATTTAAGTCCCTAACCTCTTTAAAAGGTGGACATATGTATCTCTCCGTTCACATGGGTCCGTAACGGAAAAGTCTAACGTAGCTCCCGTTACGGTGATCTGACCGTTATGAATGCACATGTTCGTCTCGAAATTTTCTACGAAAATGTACTGAATAATTTGGTAAAGAAATCATGTTTTCTTATCCAGTTCTCCCCTTTTCAGTTCGTGATTTGAATTATGGTAATTGAGAGATTTTGTGATTTTGATGGTTTATGCATACTCTAGCAATGGATAATCACTGGGAGCTCAATATTGATTATTGTGGTATTGTATGAATTAGATCGTGTATCTTGTTGAATTGGAGTTAAATTAGTGGATATTGGAAGCTTGGAATTGAATCCTGCGAGCTGGAAATTCAATTGGTGAGGAGTTGGAGTTTTGGAGCTTGAGGAACGGTGGATAATTGAGGTGTTCTGGGTTTAGGTAGAAATCAGCCAAGGTATGGTTTTGGTTTCTCGTAGTTAATGTTTAATGTCACGTGAAAACTTAGGCTAGAAAGCCTTAAGATAGGAATGAACTGAATGAATTATTGATGGATTGTGTATATGGTATGTGATGTGTGATTCAATTTCGTAAACAGTTTGCTATTAGAGTTGGTTGGTTTTTGAAAAAGATTTAATATCAGAATTGGGTTATTTTGAAATAATTTGATATTGAAAATTATTTGAATGACCGAGAAGTGTTTGGTTTGGTAGTTGGGACCCTTGAGGGGTGGCAAAAGTCTAAGTTTTAGAGGAGATGCTACTGAAATTTTTATGAAAATAGGAGGTTTCATTTGAAGTGGTTATTTATAAAGATTTGGATTTTTAAAGATTTTATAATTTAATTTTGAGTTATTAAGAAAAAAAATTATGTTTTGAGTTTGCTCTATTAAAAAAAGAATGAATTACGTTTTGAATATGAATTGTTGTTGAACGAAATTGAAGGTGTGATTATAAGGAATAAAGGATGATGAGAATTGATTTTAAGTATAATTGTTGAATGAATATGAATGAATTATAATGATAATGAGATATGTGTGACCGAGTAAGAGGCGATGGCGTTGTTCACTCGCTCCGGGTATAAGTTGAGACTCCGGGTATAAGTTGAGACTCCGGGTAAGATGCAGTGGTATTATCTACTTGCTCTGGGTAAGAGTCAGTAAAGCCGGGTAAGATGTAGTGGTGTTATCCACTTGTTCCAGATAAGAGTTTGAGACTTCGGGTAAGATGCAAGAGTTGAGTTCTGCCGCCGCTTGCTCCAAATCGAGAACTGTAACACCGCCTAGGTAAGAGGCAGTGGTGAGGTTATCCCCTACTCCGGGTACGCGTGTAAGATGCAAGGGTTGCGGCATTGTCCCACTTGCTCCGTGTTTGGTGTTTTGAACAGGATTAAATACCGGACATGTCGGATTTAGCTTTATAACCGACAGATAAGATTCATTGGTCATATGACAGGCATTCATCATATGTATTTGTTTGTTTTGTTTGATTGTGCATTAAATGGGCTTGCCTACGTGATTATTATACTTACCTGCTATATTTACTACCTGCTGTATCTATATCCTACTTGTATTTGCTTTGTTAGTATTGCTTGTCTGTGCACCGGAGTTTTGGAGGAATGGAGGAAATGATAAGTGAAGGGTTGGATCACAATTAGATTGGAGGAGATAGAGAGTGAATCGTAGGGTTAGAGTTTAATGAGACAGAAAGTGAATTGTAGAATTAGAGTTAGATTGAGACTTGTATACTTTAGAGAGTTTTACTAAATTTATGGTTTAGTTTATTCCTTTGAGTTTATACCTTAGGAGGCACCGCACTAAACATTCTGGAGACTCTTGGAAGCGAAGAACTATCTTTAAACTTGGTGTTGGTATTTGGTTTATGTTTATATATGTGTATAGATTCTCCATCTTGTATATATTATGTTTTGACCCTCTTAGAGGTTGACTTAGAAAAACAAGATTTATATTTATCTGTTGGTTTATTTTTGGGGTTATATATATATATATATATATATATTCTAGTCGACCTTTGTTTCGCAGGTCGAGTCTAGATCTTGATTATATAACTGTCATTTGGAACTCTACTTTTATATATCTATCTTTTGTTTTCCTGTATAAGCTTTCTATCTTTCTGTTTCTCATGAGCGTTGTACCTTTGATTTTATTTTCGTCGTACCCCTTTTTTTCAAGACTCCTAGATATATTATCCTTGTTATATATATACTTTTAGAAGTCGCAGTGCCTTGCCACCTATGTTTTACATCCTAGGTGTAAAGCTATATGTGATAGAGAGTTACAGTATGCACCCGCAACTCCGAAGCTGAGTTTCCCAAACCACACGAAGCAATCTTCAATCCCTTTCCCTCTCGTAAGGCCCTCGCTCATTCCTTTTCCTTCTTCCAATTTCCATTCTCTCTGTCGTTGTCTCAACGCTTCCGCTCCAACAAAGCTAACAGCACTGATGACGGCGGTGGAAACAACGTCTGATGGGATGCTATATGGTCCAGGACTTCGTCAGGAACACCATCAAACAGTTCGATTCTCTCATCAACTCGTTCTTGAAGGACAATGTTGTCGATGCCACCACGGCGGTGATTGAGGATGATAGTGAGAAGGAGAGAGGGTGGGATTGGGATCGGTGGCAGCAGTACTTATGGAAGCTTTGTTTAGTTTTGGTAGGGCAAGAAAATGGAGAAAATGCTATAAGGTTTTTTTTAAGGGGTTAAAGTCAGAGAGGTATATTGGGTTTGAAATTGCAGCAGAACCATTTGAGAGCCCTCCATTTCTCTTAGTTGTAGAGAGAACAAGAAAAAAAATACCCTCTTGATGGCTTCAAAGTATATACAAATGGATGGAATATCACTGACCACCATTATTGGACTGTAAGTTCATCAAAACTCTTACTAATAGTTTGTTAATTGGTCCTGTGTTTGCTATGTATTGTGACTTAAATTTCTTTCTCTTGGACTTGCATATGAATTTTCAGTTATGAATTAAAAAGGGTGGAGCTTTTTAAAAAAAATGAATAAGAAAGGATCATTTTTGTCTTTAAAAGTGTTACATGGAATGAAAATAACCGTGTTTTCTTTGGGGCCTTTTGTAGCTTTATGCAAAATGTGAATGTCTAGATGAGCTTCTGTCAAAAGACTGAATATGAAAATTATTTTTTTGTGATGGGTATGGGAGTTAGGAAGAAAAGATAAAAGAAACTATAAAGATAAAATTTTTATTTCAATTTTTAGAAAGGATAGAACTATAATTTTATGTTTTGATAATCCAAAACTCCATATTTGGAACAAACTAAAATTTAACTATAACATGCTATAAAAATCACAAGAGATAGAAGAAAAATCACAATAAAAGATGAGACACTACACATAAAAAAATCACTCATACTTAAAACTATTTCTCATTACCATAGCAACATTTTGGAGGATTTATGCAAAATCTTCATTAATTATAGTTGAAGATAAGGAAACAAATGCTATAGTATTAAAATCAGGTTTTAGGTTTCTAGTTATTATTTAAGAAGAACTAGAAAAAAGGGTAAAAAAGTGGAAGAAAGATGAAAATAGTGGTATATGAATGGAGGTGAAAAAAAAGGAAAGAAGAATTGATATGTCTTATTATTTTGGTTAGGTGAGTATAACGGAAGTTATGTCAGACTTTTTTGTTGAGTCTGACGAACCCGTGTGAACAGAAGGATACATAAAGAGGTAAAAAAGTTAAATATATTTTTCAATCTTCAAAAACAAAAATATCTACAAAACAAAATGTCAGAAATTTATTTATCCTTTTTTTGTAAAAATAAAAATAAAGTACCGCATGTAAATTATTATTCACCCCAAAAGAAACCCACATCCACCAGCAATATCACTTCTACCATCATCCTAAATCACCACTATTACTATTATTAGGGAAGGGAATAATTGGGAAGAGCTTATGTAATTTGGCACAAGTTTGGAAGCTTAATTGTGTTGTTGAGTATTTGAGTTGGTCTAAGCATATATATATATATATTTTGTGTCTAAAGAATTATAAAACTAGGAAATAAGATTAAGAATTTTTTTTAGATGAAAGAGAAAAAAACCTCTAAAATTTTTCATAGTATCAAACCATTTGCTATAAAGATATTTATTCAAGGTAGCATATTTTGCTACGAAGTCAGCAGCCTAGTTAGCAGTTCTTTAGATTGGAATAACATCAATAATTCAATGCTTTTTTGTTGGGAATAATTCAATAACATCAATAATTCAATATTTTCAATAATTCTATTTACTAGAACATGTTTAGAACTAATAAAATTTTTGTTAGGAATGAAATTCAATGCTTTCAAATAGTTTGTTTTGCCAACAACTTCTTTATAATCACACTCCCAAATTAAGACAAAACTTCGCCATATAGCATGCAACTCATAATGAAGTATAGATAAAGAGAAAAGAATTTCGGTACATTCTTTCAACCAGCATCTGTTCAATCCACAATCAAATAACCAAAACTAGCAATATTATTATTGAACTTATACAGTATCACAATTTATCTTCACGGAATATTGTAAAGGAGAAACCCAGTAAAGATAAGAGATAAAGGAACAAGAAATTGATGCATATAAAAAATAATAGTAAATTTCCTGAATGAATTATGAATTAAACTCACAACTCTGTCAGGTTTTCATGTTTCATCCGAATGAAAAATATCATTATTTTTATCTCTCCAAATCCAGCACAAAGCGATAAGGAAAAAAAAAAAGAAATTACTTTGTATTTCTCTATGAATCCAATACACAAAATTTAGATTAGGTAAAACAAGATTTAGTCTGATCCATATATCTTTAGCTTTTGGATAATCGCAAAAACAATGAATGACAGTTTCATGGGCAAGTAGGCATCAATGGCAAAGATTTGAAGAAGTCAATCCCTGATCAAATCTAAAGGCTGCAGTGGGGATCGCATTGTGGACAGCATGTCATAACAGCAATTTATACTTTTTTGGAACCTATAAATGCCAAATCCAAAGCCAACTGCCGTGCTGATTACATTTGAATTTTCGTCTAGAAAGCTATAAATAACCATTACTGGAAATATAAACATTTGAAGATGATCCATTCCCTCTCCAACTAACTAATTTCTCAGCTTGAATATCTGAATTATAGGCAGCAACTTTCTTATTAATATCACCTAAGTAAGGAGTGGAAAGATCATTAAGAGGCCATGTTTCATTTTTTCATACATTAGAGATTTGCGAAGATGTATTTATTAAGATATGGACAAATAGAATTTCTCTCAGCAAAAGGCCCTTTAGTTCGCCAAAAATCAAACCAAAACACTACAAAAATCAAATAAATCCACGGCTAAATAGATTACCGTCGTCCTATAATTGACAGTATAAATAGCGCCGAAAATTCATTATTGTCGAATTTTTTCGTCTGATGCTAATTACCGGCATATTTTTCGTCGGTGTTTTTGTTAGAGAATCATTAGAATTAATTTAGATCAATAAGCATCGTCTATATTTATATAGCATATCTGTACATTAATTGTAGGATTCTATGTCTTTATTACTTTGATTCATTTAGTACCTATAAATACCCCTTGTATATTGTACCTCAGAACACAACTCAATAATACACTTTTCAGATTACTCTCTCAGTCTCTTGTTTCTAACATAGTATAAAGAGCTTAGGTCTTTTTTTTTCAATGAATATTAGTTCATAGCCCCATTGTTTTTTCCTTTCCGGCAGTGTTCTTTGGCCTCTTTTTTCGTTCTCTTTTCGACGCTTTGGTTCGTCACCCCCGTAACCATCTTGTTCATCTTGTCGCCGTGATTCCAACGCAACTAGAACCGCCGCCAAACGCGCCTCCACGCGCCGCCGAAAGACGCTGCCACGACCAGGTTGATCTTCCTTCCAGATTCCACCCGTGCCTCTTTGCTCGCATTTTTCGATCTATTTCCGACGCTTTGGTTCGTCACCTCCGGCATCATTGTGATCCTCTCTTCGTCAGCTTTCCAACGCCGCCGAGAACGCCGCCAGAAGCCCCCGGACGCGCCGCCACGTGCCGCTGGAAGTTTGCTATCCACCTCCATTGTTCCTCCTCCAAGATGCTTCAGTAGCCGTTGGATGTTGCTGCTGATCCCACGATCCTGGAGCCTCCACGTGTCACGCCACCAGCTTTCCCTGCGACCCGCACACCCGCTCTTGACCCGACCCGGCCCGCGTGTTGACCCGAGCGCCACTTCAACGCCAGCCTGTCTTCTTCGTCCTCTCACGGGCTGCCACGTGTCACCGTTGCCCTGACGTGGCTGAAACGGGACCCTTCCTAAGGTTTTTTGGTGAGCTCTTTCCGATTTCACGTCCTGTTTTCTCGTTTTTTGCCCCGAATTTGCAGTTTTCTTCTTCCTTTTGCTATTTCTTCTATTACTATGGAAAAACCGGATGTCTTTCAGCCTATCCCTATTATTCTTAATGGCTCCAACTATGCACATTGGGTTGAAGCTATGCGAGGATTTCTTAAAGGACGAAAATTATGACGATATGTGACTGGTGATATTGCTTGTCCTGTTAAGCCAACTGTATCCAAAGATAGTGCCTCCAAATCCGAGGATGCTGAGAAGGAGAACATTGAGATTGATTGTCACTTTGTTCGGCAACGTATCCTTATTGATGCTGTTCGTCTCATTGCTGTTAGGACACTGGATCAGACTGTTGATATCTTCACGAAAGCTCATCACCCGACTCGCTTTCGGATTTTGTTATCCAAACTCAAGTTGGTATCCTTAGCTCCCACTTGAGTATGAGGGGGGATGTTAGAGAATCATTAGAATCAATTTAGATCAATTAGCATCGTCTATATTTATATAGCATATCTGTACATTAATTGTAGAATTCTATGTCTTTATTACTTTGATTCATTTAGCACCTATAAATACCCCTTGTATATTGTACCTCAGAACACAACTCAATAATACACTTTTCATATTACTCTCTCAGTCTCTTGTTTCAATAGATTGTCGAGTCTAAGTTGATGATTACTGTACATCCGCCGACAGACTTTTTATTTTTTATTTTTTGGCACAGTTTAACCACAACAAACAGTAAAATCAAATTAAACTCTTGTTAATAAAATTGTTATCAGAAATATAAAATTAGAAAAAATTAATAAATTATTTTATTAAAAATAAATAACCGATTGAACTGCTCCAACTTTTCCGTCACGTGGTCTGAACTATCAAAATTTAAACTATCAAAATTTCACATAATGAAGATAAGTGTTAAAAAATAATTTTAAAATCTTTTCAAATAAGACTAAAAACACAATTTATTTTTTAAAAGAAAAATCAACATGGTACTTGATGACAAGGAGGCAATTGGACTGGCAGGTGGGGAAGCAATTGTCAGAAATGAACATGGGAGACGTAATCACAAGTTGGCAATCAACGTGGTCTGAAAAGTAAAAACTGACTAAAGTTGGTTGGTGTTGCTCCGGGATCGGATAAGGCTAATTACTATTTTACTACTTATTACTTACTACCAGCTACAAGAATGGGATAATTTTGCCTAACCACAACTACTGATTCAGAGATCCAATTGAATTAATACATTAATACTACGAAGGAATTGTACAAAAGTGATTGAGGAATTTGTTAAAACTATAGATGGGAGCAAAGCATGATCCATGAAATTAGTAGATTATAACCTTTGATTTGTATGGTTCAAAACTCAATTTTGCTTCAGATTTTGTTGAGTGAAAAATCCGGAGAAGAGAGTATCCAAAAGTCCAAATTATATTGGAAAGCCTCTTGCTCTGATTTTTTTAAAAGAATATAAAACAAACAATAACCAATAATACAAATTTAATTAAGCTTAGCATGTAGTAAGATCGAATTAAACTAATACAGTACTATCTAGTACGCAATAGTGTTAGTTTTTTACCACAGTGTTCGTTTTGTTGAAAGAGAGACTTTGCCGACTTTGAGATCCGAAAATTTTCCTATATTGGGAAGGTGCCACGTGTATGAAGGAAGTGAGGCGTTGAGAGTTGTGGTCCTCGTGGACGGACGCTCCACCAAAAAGTAAGACTCGGTCTCAGTTCTCACATTCCCAACGGAACCCTTTGATATTTCTTCAGATTTTTTTCCCAAATAATAATAATTTAATTCATATTCGTGTGGTATACTACTATCTTATTGTTCACTGTGCAATAAAGAGAAGCTTTAGGTTGGTTCGTGGGTGCAAAAACCGATGTGATATCTCGCGGGAGGCACCGCCCGCATGAAATAACCATATAATACTAAAAAAATCTACCTAATATTCAATCCACCCTAAACCAAAATAATTATAAGATATTAAATATAAATACGTAAATATAGAGCAAGTGTGGTTGGAACGAACCTCCACTTCCCTACAAGTCCCCCTTTTTTCTCTCCCTACCTCCTTCACTTTTGTGTTGTTCTTGTTCCTCTCTTCACTTGTTCTCTCAATTCTTTTCTTCCTTTTTTTTAATGTTGTTGTGAATATTATTGAAGATTGGAGAGTTCTTCGTCTCTGTTGCGTACAGCAACCTCAATAGGTACTTCTACTACTTCCTTCTTCAATTCTTCGTTTACCTTTTCCTCTCTGTATTTTCTTCTCTTCGGATCTGTGATTCCTTTGAAAATTCTCGTTTATTGTTCCGTCTTTTCCATTTCCAATTCATTTTCGGCGTATTCAGCTCCTTTTTTTTGCTAAAACTAAATTTGATACTGTACTTTTTCCAGATCTGCTTTATCTCAGCTCAATTTGTTCCGTCTAATTCAGTTGGTTGTAGGATCTATTTTTTCTGCTACATATTATTATCCATGTAAAAATTGGTTTTAATTTCTGTTCTTTTGTTTTTTGCCTTTAAAAAAAAAAAAACTGGTCATAAAAATTGAAATGGTTTTCCTGTTAGATCTATAGCGGTTGAGAAATTCTATGCAGAAATTATTATTTTAAATTATCTTTTACCTTGTAGAAATTCGGTTTGGTTTTTGACCGGATCTTAACCTAGAGCTGTTCAAAATAATTGAAGCACGTTTTTCGATTTCTCTGCATATAATATAGGAGTACTAGTCATATTGAAATAGTTTCAAACACGCTTGATCTATTAACTCATTTAAACGATTCATTCTAAATCTGGTAATTTCCATGTTCATGAGGACAGGTTCTAGCTATAGTTGTTGATATAGAATCCAAGGAAGAAGAAGACGATGGAGGATATGTTTGCCATGATCCAGCAGCAAAACGTCGTCGCGTCATCACGCCAAGACTTGAGCTGCGTGGTTTGTCCCAAGCCCCGCCGACTCGGCCTCCTCAACCTTGCCGCTACCGCCAACGACCATCCTTCCAGATCCTTCCGGTGGCATCTCAGGTAATGGTTTTCTCTTTCAAGTTTCAACCTCGACCTTTTTGTTCTTCCGATTGATTCCCGTTCCTTTTGGTTCGTTCGTATATTTATTGAATTTTGCATACTTTTGTTCTGCAGTTGCCAGGCCGAGCCATGTGATTCAAAATCTGCCGGGTCAAGTCCTCTGGACACAATCCTTACCAAAGTAATTTTTCTTTTTTTTTTTTATAAAAAAATTTACTCTCTGATTCATTTTCCTTGTGACCATGGATCTGTGATTTATGTTTGATTAATTATTTTTTATTATGATTTGTACTTTGTTTGTGTCTTGGTTTAATTGTTATTTTTTTGGGTGGATTTGCAGGGTGATTTTGACATGGAGGAGGAATCATGGCCACAGGTAGCATCGTCTCCCCCATTTTTCTGCGGGTCACCGCCGAGCAGAGTAGCTAACCCACTGATTCAGGATGCTCGATTTGGGAATGAGAATTTCTCACCTCTCTCCCCATCATCGTGGGTGGTGGTTCCCTCTCCGTCGGGGCTGCCACCCTCTCCTTCCAACTCTGCCAGGAAAGGAGGCTGCGTTCGAGCCAATTTTGGTAACAATCCGGCCGTCAGGATCGAGGGGTTTGATTGCCTCGACAGGGATAGGCGAAATTGCAGCATCCCTGCTCTGGCTTAAGAACAGAGACAGAGAGCAAGAAAACCCCATCGCACATATATCTTCAGATTTAGATTTCAGATTACCGCAATATACACACACACAGCAGAAGAGCTTTGATAATACGCACACCTTCGGGAAAGAGGAGTTTTAGATGTCTGAAGACGAAAACAGTAGTTTATCTTGTGTCTGTTTTTTGTGTAAATAAGTTCAGTTCAGTTCAGTTAATCTGCAAGTGCAAGCATGTAAATGTTAATAGTGTTCTTGTGTAGGAAAAAAATCATTTAGTCTTTATCAAATAATGAGGTCTCAAGCTCAAAATTGAGAGGGCTTATTTGGGTTTTAGTTTTGGCTTGGGCCTCTCTCTCTTTTAGGTGTATAATAGAAGATCATCATCCTCTTCTTTGTAAGTAGAATCTTTGGAGGATGATGGTTGGGAATATTTCATTTTGATGTTCTTTTTAGGGGTCTTTGAATTGTAACTAGCCGGCTTAAGCAGGAAAATATGTACAAAAGAATGGTTTATTTGAGAATCTTCAGTTTATGGGTAATTTAAAATAAGGAAAGTATGATCAAGTTTACTTTGTACAACAGAAATTGGAAATTGGCTTGTGTTTCCTTATGTTTATTTGGTGTTGCTGTTATGTTATTGATGATCCTCTTTGATTTAGGTGCTCTAGTAAGTTATACTTGCGTTTAAAATTTAAATGCGAACTTACAGTTTTGCTTATGTTTTACGCCAAGCGCTTGCTTTGTATGGGGACTCATGGGAATTATGAATGGGCGAGGACGTCGCTTTATCATAGTTTTCAATTGTTTCTTGCGGAATCGACAAACGAAAATGAAGTTTCATTTCGGTCCTATTGTACCTTTGTTCGCTGCGATGGTTCTGTCCACGCGTTTTCGATGTTTTTTTAGGAGATTGTGTGGTTATCAGATTTGTTGGAATCTGTTGGACCTGTTGCAATAAATTCACATAATACAATAGTAGCCGAAATCTCTAATTAACTTATAAAATTTGTTGATATTACAAGTTTGATTTATTCTTTCAATTTTATATTTTTACCTAATATTTCAATTTTCTCTGCTTTACATATAGCTCCTCTAGCAGTGATATTTCAGCATTTTCAACATATTTTAAAATGGATATTTGTAAGTTGATTCTTTTTTACTTGTTCTTTCAAGGATTTTTAATTCTTTTGCACCCTAAAATGCCTTGGTGTCCATCTCCCACACAAAAAAAAAAAACTTCCCCTAGAGTTGTTAGTTGTTAATTGTTACGTTTTGTGGAAGTGATACCTAGTCATATAATCAGTTACTTATATCTCTGAGTTTGCTGAAGCTTATGTTTCAATATTGATGTAACATTACATCAGTAAGAGATACAGGTTTGTCTAGTAATTTCTATAGAAGAAATGAATAGGAAGGGCGATATTAATTAGGAGTTAGCTAAATAGTTTTTGGCTTTTTGCTAATATCAAAAACAAAAACTTCTTAATGGGATTCTTAACTAGTGTTTTGAAAATACTTATTAGGAAGATATATAAATTTAATAATTTTGTTCATCACAAAATGTGTGACTTATCATAAATATTTCACATTTTTCTTGTACATTGTGCTATTGGCCAATGAATAATAAATTAAGTGATATGTGATCTTTTGTTTCGTGGTTTGTGTTTAGACTTGAAAGGAATTTTCTTGTTGGACGTAGATGGATACCCAACACTAATCAATAGACGTAGCTATCGTCCAAATTATGCTCGCCGGCATATTTGGAAGATGCCGGTTGATTTGAGACTAAAAAGCTTTGTCACATTATTTACTAGGAAAATTACATTGGACCTAACTATGAACTATGGGTGGGAAGAAAGTAAATTCACAGGCAGAACTTGCATTATATAAATACTAAAAGTAATGATACTATAAACTTAAGCTTAATATTTTTTACTCATGGTACTATAGGTATGATGGTGTCATATGTAGATATTATAAGAGTCTACATGGTGTGGGGATGCTGTGTAGGGTTCATGGCAAATTCGAATTCATAGTATAAAATTACCATAAAAAGAACGAATTTATCTAAATATTCGTAAACCTATAAGAATGAAAATTTTGTTTGAAGCTAAAGCTTCATTTTTCTTAAACAAAAAAAATTGTCTTTTGTACTGCCATTAACAAATGTCCTAAAACTAGTAAAATACAGATTAACAGAATTGATGCTATATTTGTTTACAGGCACAGGACACTAAGACAGAGATACAAATATATAAAATCATATTTGACAGATGAGATATGAGTAGAGACATTGTGTCCAGAAATATTGAATTAGTGTATTTGTGTCCATTTTATTTATTTTTTCATTTTTTTTATTATTCTTGTTAATTTTTCATAATTATATTTTTTATTATTATATTTTTTTTAAAATTTTTTTTAATAAAAAAAACGAGAATAAATTAGACTTTGATAACTTGTTTTAGTTTATTACAAAGCAAGATATAAAAATAGCAATTTTTATATTTCTATATTTTATATTATGTTTACAACGTCTTATCTTATTTTATTTTTAGAATCAAACGCAGCCTAAAAGTCAAAAGACAATTACAAATTTACAATATTAAGATGCATTATACATTTATACGTAATCTATTTTTTTTTTTTCTATTTTTACTAATGGGCCATTATAACTTTTTGGTTCAGACTTTAGCATGAGCTTGAACTTGTTATTAAATCGAGACCAATGAAAAGTAGCAAAATTGTTATTAAATAACAACACTGAATTCCTTTATAAAGAAGGCAACTGCTTACTGGTAATCAGTTAAAGCCCACATTCCAATACGGTTTAGATAGGCCCGTTTCTTTGATTTCCCAATAAAGGCCTAAATAGAATTCTTTCCCAATAAATAAAGATATAAAATGTAAAAACTGAACATTTTTTTCTTAAACAAAAAGCAATGTACAAAAAAAAAAAAAAAAAAAAAAAAAAAAAAAAAAAAAAAAAAAAAAAAAAAAAAAAACTCAGAGAAATACCCGAAAAAAAAAAAACCGGAG
>NC_029793.2:143360819-143371012 GCF_000816755.2 Arachis ipaensis | reverse complement strand
ATCATTATGATACTATTATCCCTTAGGGGACATCGATTAAAATAAAACCTCATGATTATTGAACCTCAAAATAAAATCATAAAACATAATCCATCATTTGTAGTGCATTATTTATTTTAAATCGACATTGTTACTATATTACACCAATAAGAGCATAACGTTTTGATTGTTTTCTCTGCTGGCCATCAAAAAGAATGTGTTGTGACGGTGTTTGCTTCGTAAACAGAATTTCAACGAGATTGGATAAAGGTTGATTTCGTGATTCATGTGGTGGTGCTCACTGTGTGCCGTCAAGGCATCAAACTTGCCATAATGGTGTTCTATTTCTCAGTGACACGTTGCTCTCTTCAATCATTTCATTTCTAACATAGTGGCGGCGCGCGCTATGCAACCATGTTAAATCAATGCAAAGTTGCTCTGATCTCAGCCACTCACCAATTTTCATTTCAACATCTTACTATATTATTATTAATATTTTGACCATAATATTTTGCCAAGGCTAACTGCCCTTTGCGATAAGCACATAGCCACCTACTGAAAGTGATCACCAGCTTAGCAGCTCTATAAATCAAAGGATATATTGCACAAACCGATAGATTCAAACCGAATTCCTAATAGTTAATATGATATATTAAATTTTAAAAGTGGTAGTTGTTAAATAAAAATCTGCTAGAATTTGAAGCATTAATTTAAATTAAGTAAATATTAAAAAAGTGGTCAATTGAATATCCGGAAGTGGACAAAGCAAGCTAAGACAAGAAGAGCAGAATGGGCAGACATGCATGTGAAGTTACTATTTGCAAGTTGCAATCGCTGTCAATGAACAGCAAATCCGATTTGAGATCCGAGACAGCTAAAGTGGCAAAACGTCGACTGCATTAGGAAACAGTCTCCATGATCCATGGACATTAATGTTAATGCTCAACTTGCTTCCTTCTTCAATGATAAATACTCTGTTAAAACAATTTGAATTGGACGAGTGCTCCCTTAAACAAATGTCAAAAATGGGATAATGTTATAAAACAACTAAATAAATAAGGAAGATGTAAATATAAAATAGAAAAATATAAATATAGAACTCTAAAATACATTCTCTCATGAGAATGTGAGCTTCACATAGAAAATGGGCATTTAGGTCCCATTTTTATCACAACACTCCCCCTTTGATGATCATTTAGGATTATTGTCTCGTTAAAACCTTACTGAAGGAAGACCCTGTGGGAAAAACCTTAGTGAAGGAAAAAGAGTACAATATCCTTTGTGATGGGGACTGCCTCATTAAAAACTTTGTCAAGAAAAACCCAATGGGAAAAAAACCTGACCAAGGAAAAAAGAGTACAGTCTCCCCCTCTTGTCGACATCATTTAATATCTCGAAATTGGCGCGTCCCAATCTCATGTACCAATCTTTCAAAGGAGGATTTTGGGAGTGACTTTGTGAATAAATCTGCTAGATTGTCACTTGAGCAGACCTGTTGGACATCAATTGTCCCTTGATTTTGAAGATCATGAGTGAAGAAGAATTTGGGAGAAATATGCTTTGTTCTATCGCCTTTGATGTATCCGCCTTTAAGTTGAGCAATGCATGCTGTATTATTTTCAAACAAGACAGTTGGAGCTATCTTATGATCAATTAGTCCACATGATGACAGAATATATTGGATCAAATTCCTGAGCCAAAAACACTCGCGACTTGTTTCATGAATCGCTAGTATTTCGGCATGATTAGAAGATGTTGCAGCAATCGTCTGTTTCGTGGACCTCCAAGATATAGCTGTTCCACCATATGTGAACAGGTATCCTGTTTGAGATCTCCCTTTATGTGGATCAGACAAGTATCCAGCATCTGCATAGCCAACTAGTTGTGACTTGGATCCATATGGATAAAACAACCCCATATCAACCGTTCCATGAAGATATCGAAAGATTTGTTTGATTCCACTCCAATGTCTTCTGGTTGGAGAGAAACTATATCTTGCTAGTAAATTCACAGCAAATGATATATCAGGTCGTGTATTATTAGCAAGATACATTAGCGCTCCAATGGCACTAAGATATGGTACTTCAGGACCAATGATATCTTCATTTTCTTCTTTAGGACGGAATTGATCATTTTCCACATCCAAAGATCTTACGATCATTGGGGTACTCAAGGGATGTGACTTATCCATATAAAATCTTTTCAAGATATTTTTTGTGTATGTTGTTTGATGAATAAAGATCCCATTTTTTGTATGCTCGATCTGCAGGTCGAGACAAAATTTAGTCTTTCCAAGATCTTTCATCTCAAACTCTTCTTTTAGAGTTTTTATAATTGTTGGAATCTCTTCAGGAGTCCCAATGATATTTAAATCATCAACGTACACAGCAATAATAATGAATCTAGATGCAGTTTTCTTTATGAAAACACAGGGACAGATATCATCATTCTTGAATCCGTTTTTGGCCAGATACTCAGTAAGACGATTATACCACATTCGTCCAGATTGCTTTAGACCATATAAAGATCTTTGCAATTTGACTGAGTATAACCCTTGTGATTATTCATTGGATGATTTAGATATTTTTAGTCATTCAGGGACTTTCATATAGATATCCCGATCTAATGAGCCGTATAAATAGGCTGTTACCACATCCATTAAATGCATATGCAGTTTATGATATGCAGATAAACTAACCAAATAACGCAATGTTATCGCATCCACTACAGGGAAATACGTTTCTTCATAATCTATATCGGGCCTTTGTGAAAATTTTTGTGCCACAAGTCGGACTTTGTAGCGCACAACTTCATTTTTCTCATTTCGTTTTCTCACAAATACCCATCGGTATCCAACAGGTTTTACATCTTCAGGTGTACGGACTACAGGTCCAAAGACTTCACGTTTTGCAAATGAGTCTAATTCAGCCTTCATGGCTGCTTCCCATTTTGGCCAATCATTTCTTTGTCGACATTCTTCGACTGATCTTGGGTCAAGATCCTTACTTTCATGCATGATATTTAATGCCACATTATATGCAAATATTTCATTGACAATTGTCTTATTTCGGTCCCATTTCTCTCCTATAAAGACATAATTTATCGAGATCTCGTCATTTTCACAATTTTCAGGTACCTGAATATCTTCTGGCGTTAAAACTATATCAGAATTTTAGACAACTGCATGTGTCTCTACTATGTCTTTTTCAACAGGAATCGTATTTATCTCTTTTATTTTTCGAAGATTTTTGTCTTTGAAACCGACAGGCCTGCCACGCTTCTAGCGTGTATTTGCTTCGGTGGCAATTTGTCCAACTGGGACATCAATTCGAATTGGGGCATTTTCCGCTGGTATATAAGATTTGGTTATCCTCTTTGTATCGGAAAATGCATTAGGCAATTCATTTGCTATTCTTTGCAAATGTATAATCTTTTGACCTTCTAGTTCACATTGCCCTGATCGAAGATCTAAATGCATAAATGATGATGCATTCCAATTAAGTTCCTTTTCAGGAAGCTTATTCTCTCCCCCTAATGTTGGAAATTTTGATTCATCAAAATGACAATCCACAAATCGGGCTTTAAATACATTTTCAGTTTGTATCTCAAGATACCTCACTATAAAGGGAGAATCATATCCAACATATATCCCCAATTTTCTTTGGGGTCCCATTTTGGTGCGATTAGGTGGTGCAATGGGAACATATATCGCACACCCAAATATTCTTAAATGGGAAACATTTGGCTGCTGGCCAAATGCTAATTGCACAGTAGAGAACTTATGGTAACTCGTTGGCCTCAAACGAATAAGTGTTGCGGCATGTAAAATAGCATGCCCCAAACCGAGGTTAGGAGATTTGTTCTCATAAGGAATGGTTTAGCAATTAATTGGAGGCGTTTAATAAGCGATTCTGCTAACCCATTTTTTGTGTGAATATAAGCTACTGGATGTTCACACTTATTCCATTAGCCATACAATAAGCATCAAAAGCTTGGGAAGTAAATTCACCAGCATTATCAAGACGAATTGCTTTGATTGGATTTTCTGAAAATTGTGATTTTAATCGAATAATTTGAGCCAGTAATCTCACAAACGCCAGGTTGCGAGAGGACAATAAGCACACATGTGACCATCTCGAAAATGCATCTATCAGGACCATAAAATATCTAAAAGATTTACATGGTGGATGAATAGGTCCACATATATCACCTTGAATCCTTTTTAGGAATTCAGGAGACTCAAATCCAACATTTACTGGTGATGGCCTTAAAATTAACTTTCCCTGAGAACATGCAGCACAACAAAATTCACTAGTTTTAAGAATCTTCTGGTTCTTTAGTGAATGTCCATGGGAGTTTCAATAATTCTCCTCATCATGGTTGTTTCCGGATGACCCAATCAGTCGTGCCAAGTTATGAATTCATTTGGGTTAGTAAACTTCTGGTTTACAGTGACATGTGATTCAATTGCACTAATCTTGGTATAATATAACCCAGATGAAAATGAGTGCAACTTTTCTAATATAACCATTTTATTTGAATCATGAGTTGTTATACATAAGTACTCATGACTTCCCTCATTCATAGTCTCAATATGATATCCATTTCGGCGAATATCTTTAAAGCTCAACAAGTTTCTTCGAGACTTGGTAGACAACAATGCATTATTTATTATGAATTTTGTTCCTCCGAAAAAGAAAATTATAGCTCTTCCGGAACCTTCAATCACATTGCCTGAGTCGATAATAGTATTAACACATTATTCTTTTGGCACAAGATTGGTAAAATATATATCACTTTTGAGAATAGTGTGCGAACTTGCACTATCCGCAAGACATACATCTTCATTACATATCCTTATCATTCTCTTCAAAGACGAATAATAATAAAATGAGTAGTATGCACAGTTAAATTGAATACTTGATCGGAATTATTTTTCTAAGAAATACTGCACATAAAAATAATGTCATATACTAAAACTTTATTTTAAAACATGACATATTTAATGATTTCAAAATTCGTAAACATTAATATTTCATTATTTATATACATCATATTTGAAACTTAAATACATAGGAAATAAAACTTAACGATAAGTTCTTTACATTATTTATTTACATGAATACTTAACAATCTCACACATTAAACTATTCCATCATTGATCAAATGACCAATATTTCCTTCAGGATCCTCAAAGAAATCAGATACATCATAATGAGTAGTGAAATTTTCAGCATCATTTGAAACGAAATTTGATTCTTTTCCCTTGTCGTCCCTTTTCAAAGATGCCTGGTAAAGATCGATTAGGTGTCTTGGGGTACGGCAGGTACGTGACCAATGGCCCTTTCCACCACAACGGAAACACTTATCCTCTGTTGATTTATTCTATCCGATATTTCTTTCTTTATCCCACTTCTGGTGAGAGATCCTCTCTTTTGAATATAATTCATTTTCCTTCCATAATTTTTCTTTTTATTAAAACCTTGTCATTTACCTCTTCTAGGGTAATTTGCCGCATTTACTTCAGGAAATGGGGCGGCGCCAGCAGGGCGCACTTCCTGATTTTTCAATAGCAACTCATTGTTGCGTTCAGCAACAAGAAGGCAAGAAATTAACTCAAAATATTTTTTAAACCTTTTTTCTCGATACTGCTGCTGCAGGAGCACATTCGAGGCATGGAAGGTTGAGAAAGTTTTCTCCAACATATCATGGTCAGTTATCTTTTCTCCACATAATTTCATTCGTGAGGTGATTCGAAACATTGCAGAATTATATTCATTTATGGATTTAAAATCTTGTAGACGTAAGTGCGTCCATTCATATCGGGCTTGAGGAAGTATCACGATTTTTTTATGATTGTACCTTTCTTCAAAGTCTTTCCAAATATCTGCAGGATCTTTTAATGTGAGATATTCATTTTTCAATCCTTCATCAAGATGACGACGAAGAAAAATCATGGCTTTGGCTTTATCCTTCTGGGATGCATTATTTTCAGCCTTAATGGTATCTCCAAGATCCATTGAATCAAGATGGATTTCAGCATCTAATATCCATGATAAATAATTAATTCCAGATATATCAAGAGCATTGAATTCAAGATGAGAGAGCTTCGACATAATGAAAATTTGTTACCTGAGTCTTCCTAAAAAATTGATCAGAGTATCGTGCTAATAACGTGTTGTAAAACAACTAAATAAATAAGGAAGATGTAAATATAAAATAGGAAAATATAAATATAGAACTCTAGTATCACAATTACTATTTTAATATAATCGAGATGATTATTATATTACTAATATATATAAACTTAAGACTTCCCCTATTTATACACATAAATTATCACCATTTTTTAACCTTTATTAAATATATTCTCTCTTGAGAATGTGAGTTTCACATAGAAAATAGGCATCCATGTCCCATTCTTATCACAACAGATCATATTTTATGCATGCAACAATTTATTAGTTAACAACAAATCTTTAAATAAAGTTTAGATTCGTAGTATATTAGTCGTTGACCTTTCGAATAGAAAATATCGTATGCAACAAACAAATTTATATGTTAAGTTGTATATTTTTATTTTTTAATATTGAAAATGATTAATAAAATATAAGAAAAAATAAAAAATTATCTTTTATATTATTAAAAAATTAGGATATAATAGAGAGTGTACAGAAAAAAAATTCAAACATTATTTTTCGATTTTTATGATTGACCTACTGGCTATCTATGGTTTTTTTTTTGTCTCTATCTGATTTTTATTGTGTGTATTTTTATGTTCCTTTTCTTTGAATGCTCTTTGTATGGGTACATGGGGAGGATATTAGCTTCGAACTGTAATCTGTAATCTGTAAGGAAAAGTATAGGGTACCAATATATTATTTATCAATAAATTATTAATAATAATTAATTATTATATTTTAAATATATATATAAAAAGGCACATCCAAAAGATATATTTATAAAGACATTTCTATTAAATATAACCATATAAAAGACATTTTTATTGAACACATCTACAAAGATATTTTCATTAAATATAATTATAAATAAGAGTTGGTAGAAATTGATAAAAATGTTGTTGATAACGTAGCGAGATTGAATCTGTAAACCCCATTATTGTTTAAGACTTTAAGTAGAGCTAAGTGTTAAATTCTGCCGCCAAATAGAAAATGAGAATGAATTATTATGCATGTAATGAACAACTGAACATAGAGGTCCACTCTATTTTATTCGGGTAAGTAAGCCCAGTGGGAGCATGGCCCACCGAGAAAGGGAGTGGGCCTTAAATACTAAGTAGTAGTTATCGGAATAAGAGAAAAGCAACAAAATTGGAGGGGATAATGGGATATTCATATTTCGCTAAAAAAAGGAAAAAAGAAAAAAGAAATGATCAAGTTGGAGGGAGGGAAAGGGGATTTGGTGTTGATGGTTGATGGTAACAAGTTTCCAGCTTTATGCATGAGATTTGAATGCTTGTGAAATGCGATGCAAAAAGGTGTGGCCCACAGAGTAATTTGGAGTTTATGCCGACAGTGGAGCATGCATGCAACAGGAGCATATTAGGAACAGTGCAATATTGGAGTAGGCATGCTGCTTGTGAAGGCATGCATCTGACACTGTCTATGTCTTTCACCTCTCCCAATCATATCTCATTTCTATGCAAACTCATCAACTTATGCTTCAGAAAAATTTTCAAATATACTGGTATATAGATATTTTAGTAATTTTTAATAGTTGATTTTAATTATATAAAATTTTAATTATAAAAAATATATATAATATATATAATTAAAATCAAAGATTAAAAATTACTATCCATATGCCGATATAAACTTTCCTATGCTTCCTCCTAATTACTGCCACTTGTCCAACATGCAATTGTCTCTCTTTTAATTTGCCTTTCTTTTGCATCATTCACACGCCACTCACTGCCCTCACCACCATGCACGGACAAAATCATTCTAATCCCATATCCCATAAAGAATAAATTTAAAAAATATATAATATTATCTAAAATAAATTGGGTAGAATGGTAGATAATTAACATGCTTTTTTTGTCATGAGATGATTAATGTTATGCACATGAATGTGCTTATGGGTATGGTTCATGTGTCTCTAAATATGTAGTTTATATTGACTAGTATTATTTTTTAAAAGAAATATTTTAATTATATTTAAATTAATATTAATTAATTCTTTTTTTACTGTTGACCTCTAATATTTTTGTTTTGAAAAGTTGGAACTTGAGTTAGCGCCAATCTAAGACTTGTTTATCGTCTCCATGCATAGGAATACTCCAAGGAGGATAAATTAAATAAAAAATTGGGTTCTAGTTAGGCATAGGATGGGTTGGATGAGCATGTGGATGCACGATTTCACAGTTAATTAGGTAGTATAGATAACCGTAAATTAAAAGAAAGCATGCACTAGCATATCTATATTGAACTAAAATAATGAAATAAGTAAAGTGTTTGAATTGCGTATTAACGAAAAGAGAAAAAAAATGATAGGTAGAAGAAAACGTGAATTTTGGTTTGTTAGATGAAGCAAGCAGCGCATAGAGAGTAGGGTGTGTATAGTAGTAGTTGGGGAGGTGAGTGTAAGTGCATAAAAGTGGGCCAGATGAAGAGTTTGACTCGGTTGGGGCAAAAGGGTAGAGCAAGGATATTTTTTGTCGTTAAGAGAAAGGGGCAATGCCGGTTATTCATTCCCTCACATGACCTAACCAACTTGTCCATCCTCTTCTCTTCTCTGCTATAAATACTCCCTTTTACTTTTCATCACTCACAAGTCACAACCCATTCCTCCCCCCTTTCTAACCTATTTTTTACTCCATGAAGAGGCAAAGGGCACCTGCTAACAACCCTATCAATAATATGAACATCATGATGAATAGTAGTACTAGTGTTCCTCTTCCTCCTCCTCCTGCTGCCAAGCCTGAAGATGTGTCTGTAATAATGGGCAAGAAGAAAGCCAAGAAAGAGGCAACTACCGCTGAGCAGCAGCACAAGCGGGTGGAGGAGAGCAACAACAGCAAAGAGGTGGTTATTACGCCTACTGGCGGTGAGGATAATAGTAACTGTGAGGAGAACATGATGATGATGATGATGGCACCATGGATGGATGAACAGATGTCATGGGGATCTGCATGGCATCCTGGGTGGGACATGGACTTCATGGGTGAAGACTTCACTGCTGCCATGTACAGTGATGTTGTTTGGGACTATGATATCTGGAACCTCAACAACCAAATCCCAATTCCACATTACATGCAATGAGGAATCACCTACCTACCTTACTACCTAATTTCTGTTACGTTTAATCTTCACTCTTCTCCATGTATTTACTACCATGTCTTTCTTTCCTCCAATCTTAATTAACTTATTAATTACGCCACTTAATCTCTCTTGTAATCACTAATTAAGTAATTGGCTGGTAATGTGGTCAACTAACACGACATGTGAGTTTGGTACACTATTAAATAAGACACGTCGTCACACGTCCCAATCTTACATTAACACCATAACAGTTACGCTATATTGTAACTTGAAATATCTAAAGGAATCAGATTCACATACATATAATTATAACTGTCCAGTCCCAGAATTCAATTCAATTAAAGTGGATTCTGGACTCACATATTCAGACGTGCAGGGGAGAAACTCTGCTTTAATTATTTCCTATATCGGATACTATATATTATTCTTATCATACCCACTACTCTTTCATCTTTTATCAGATTATCACCTCCAAACAGTTACTTCATACTTATGCTTTATTATTATTTATTAATTATTTTCATTGCCTCCGTGTGACACACATTTGGTTACATAAAATCCAATGAAACAGACCAACAAATTAATCTTCAATAAAATAAAAGGGGAAACGTATAAGGCAGCTGGTAGTGTAGGACTTAAGGAACAACATAAAAACAAAGACAATGATGTCTATAGTCTAGAGATGCATGAGAAGAGAAGGATTGTGCATTAAATAAACGTTGGAATTGATGAAGTGCACTTTACCCTCGTTTCGTTGTTGAATCCGATGATGCAAATAAATGCATTGGATCCTTCTTCCTTTGGTCCCTTTAACTGTACCAAGCGAGGGTGACAACCGAATGAAAAAAAATAAAAATAAAAAATTGAATTAATACTTTATGTGACTTTAATATATAAAAATTATATGATGTATTTTAAATTCTATAATAAAAA
>NC_029793.2:143329792-143360730 GCF_000816755.2 Arachis ipaensis | reverse complement strand
TTTGTATTACTTTTCTTTTCTTCTTTTTCAACAAGCTTTTTTTTAAGGTTATTCATAATATCAGAATTATATAAAAAGAGGAGCTCATAATGATATCATAATCTCATGATATATGCATTACTTTAAACACATTTATTTAAGTATGATCTTTAATTTACTACTTCTTATACATGCTAACTTATTGAGTGTAGAATCTTTATAGGTATACTCGCCAACATTGAAAACGATAAACTCAAAATATTAGGAACTCTGATTTTGTATCTCCAACCTACTTTTTCTATAATTTCGTTTAGGTAATTCCTCAACTCATAATCGAAGGTTATAAAATAATTATGAACAAAATTACATTGTCAATTCTCATGTTGGTAAACAATATATACAACTTTTCAATTGAAAATCTATCCCTATATGCAAATATAATAAACTGATCATGAGATTTATTTTAGATCCTTGGATATGCTTTTGGTTATGAGAAAAGTCACTAATCAATCATTTTACTCTCTTTACTTTCATCCTCTGATTTCCCATTGCAACAATTAAGCACTAATAGAAGATTCAACTCTTCCGTAATTCATTAGAAAATAAGAAAACAAATAGTATACCCTGCATGGCTGAGTTCCTGTTTCGAGTTTATGTAAATTCAAGTTTGAGTTTTCTCAAAGCAATCAATATATAATCACCTCTATAAATACATGCTAAGTTCTGGTTTTGATGGATGGACTACTCCAAAATCTACCTACATTATTATTAAAAAAGACCAAACAAAAAAGTATGTCTAAACACTATACAAGAGATGAGACTAAAAGAAAAAGGAAAAAAGTTTGACAAAATTTTGTGAAATCAACTAGCTAGGCATTTGTTTGTGATGTATAGATGAGTAGATGTTGTAGTAGTTGGTTTTGGGGCGCAGGCCGAAAGTATCCTTATCATGATGAAGTTAGCACCAGCAAAATGTAGACAGGGTCAATATCATATCTTATCCTCATCAGGTGCCAGTTGGATAGGAATAGGTAGAACTAGAATATACCTATAGTATATGACTGCTGTTGTTGGTTTATTCTCTGTCTATTCAACTTCCTCTCTTCTGTTCTTGACCCTTTACATTGGTTGAAAGTGGAACTAACCTCCATCTTCATTGGCAGTTAACTCAATTATGACCCATGAGGATATGTATGATTGAATTGTAGTAGTATGTAGCTATATTATTTTGGCCATAACTTATTATCTGCTTTATTTGCCGCCAAATCTAAACCATATATGTCAAAACACTAAGTACCATTGCTAAATTCAAGGTGGCCATTATTTGTCGGCAGAGTTATTCCTATACACGTGCTCATTCAACATTCTAATTTGGAACTGTACCAGCTCCACCATTAGTGTAACAACTTGCAAACAATTTGCATTTTGGTGGCATCTAACAGGTCAATCATTTATGAAATAATGAAACTATTGTATATTTCTTCTTTGCCTCTTCAAGCTACTTCAATACCTTCTCTGAACCCACGTTACATATTATTTCATTCTCATAAGATGTGAGAAAGTTTCATGCAAATTAAACTTTTTATATATGAATTCTTGTTCTTTAGTTAATCATCTCTAATATATGGATTCAGGTGAAATTTGTAGCTGGTACCGACTGGAGGCCATACCTGTAATCCTGACAACTGATTCAAACATTCGTAAAACTTTTCTAGTCCATTTTTCTTAAGATTATTATTGTAGCGTGCTTCAAGTTTTGTCTGAAAACTGATCTAGTATTTACAGTGTAATTTGAATACGAAAGATAAGGATATGACAAATTTTTTTTCTTTTAAAATCATTTATAAGGTAGACACTTTAAAATATCAAAATATATTATGTTAATAACAACTTTGGTATTTAAATATGAAGTTTTTACGCAGTACTTTTTAAGTTGCAAATAAAAAGGAAATTTGAAGAACTCACTTTACATTATATATTAATATTACCGAACTCGCAACCTTATTAATAACATAACATTAGATGTAAAGGTATTTGAATTGACTATACATATCACTACTAAATTCAGATATGGTAGTAATACAGTATTATAGAGGTTTCAATAGTCCTGCATGACACCAAAGGGTGATGCAGTTAATGCCTTAATGGAAGCAGCAATTGCTGATGACACCAAAGAAGCCACTTCCTCTGTTTTGTTTCAAACTCTCACTTTGATAGACAATGGCGTTTGCTCTGCTCCATGGTCATATTCTTCGAGATTTTAAGGACATTATTCTTAATACAGGTTTCTAATCTAGGGGAAATTCATTTTGCATTGCATATCATGTAACAATGAGAAGAATGATAAAATAAAAACAAGGACCATTTGTGTTTTTTTTTGGTACATGATGGGGCCACAGGTCCTAGGACCATTTGTTATTTGTTATTGTATGTCCAAAAATATTCCTTTTTGTTTTCAGACGGGCCTACGCCCAAAATGAAAATTGCAGTTATAGTTTTCGGTAAACTAATTCATTATCTGCTTAAACTTTTTTTTCCTGTTAGATATGATTGGACTTGGACATGGATATAAAAAGGCTTTCATTTTGATTTCTCCTTCTTGGTTGTTAATGGAAAGGCCTACTTGGATGGTATGAAATACTAACTCCGGTAAAAGCCACTTGGTTGGGCTGGCGAATCAAGAACCTGGGAGCAGCGTCCTCCAGAGATTTCGTTGAAACTCTATGCTGATTGTTGTGGTGAAAAGGGGGAGGAGGGGAATAGAGGATTTAGGATTGTTTATTTGTTCCGACCAGAAAAACAGGAAAACAGAATTTTCTTTTATTTGTATGTAAAAATATCCAAGATAAATAAATAAAGTTCTTGCCATGACCAAAACATGCCAATTAAAAAAGTAAGTTAATGCTTCAAACAAAGTACTACTAATTAATTTTTAAATTTAAAGTAACGAAAAATTGGTAATAGCTACTAACTACTTTTCCACGAATTCATTTTTCTAGAATTTCGAGTTGACCATAAAATAATTGGGGAGCGCATGTAATTATGGTCATCAGGGCCGCACAATAACTAGCATGGACTCTACCACACTTAAAACTAGGCAAGTTAAAGCCTGCCTCTTGGTAGGCTCGTAAGTTACAAGAACAGAGGGGCGCGTGAGAAAGAAATAGGAGGTTTTGAAGGGCGCGTGTTTGAATGTGTAATGTACGCGCGGGTGGAAGATTCGCAGGATGTTGTGTTCCCCCGACAGCTTTATGAAACGCTGCCTAGCTCCCACTCACCGAGTCACTCACTGTGCTGTGTTGCTTTCTTCTTTCTTCTTTCTTCTTTCATCCTCTCTGGTGTAGTTGCTTAACGAGGTGAAGAAATGGGAGAGGGAAGAGGGTCCACTCTGGTGCACCTTCTGGTTGTGGCTCTCTGCTTGGTTGCATTTGGTTTCGCCATTGCTGCTGAGAGAAGAAGAAGCGTCGTAAGCCCTCTTTACTTATAGATCTACATTTCCCTGATTAACAACTAAGTAGGTTTGTTTGGACAGGGAAGCATAAAAAGAGATGAAAGGACAAATGAAACTTACTGCACCTACAATTCAGATGTGGCAACAGGGTATGGAGTGGGGTCTTTCCTCTTCCTCCTTTCAGGTCAATCACTGCTTATGGGGGTCACAAAGTGTATGTGCTTCGGCAGGCCATTAACAGCTGGGGGTAATCGTGCCTGGTCTATCATCTATTTTATGTCTTCTTGGTGAGTCCCTCTAATTATTTCTAAGACATTACTTCTTAGTTCTTAGTTTCTTCATCATAACAAATACGTTAAATTTGCAGGGTGACTTTTGTTATTGCAGAAGCCTGCTTGATAGCAGGAGCCACAAAGAATGCGTATCACACCAAGTACAGGGGAATGATTTATGCTCAGAACTTCTCTTGTGAATCATTGCGCAAAGGTATCTTCATTGCCGGAGCCATTTTTGTTGTTGCAACCATGATCCTCAATGTTTACTACTACATGTACTTCACAAAGGCAACTACAAATTCGCCTTCTCACAAGCCCAATCGCCAAAGCCCCACTCTTGGTATGACTGGATATGCATAATAATACACCCTATTTCCAACAAACAAACACAAATATTTATAGTCATACATATGCTGCCTACTATTTTGTAACATAAGCAATGCTTTTAGAGTGCTCATGGATTTATCAATCAAGAGTTGTCAAATATAGACTAGTAGTATCGCTGGATTTGATCTTGTTCCTATAGAGGCATCGATATTAGTTTGTAGCTTTTGTCTAGACAGACATGAAAACACTAGCTCTGAGAATTGTCATTTAATGTATTTTTGAAGAATTAGTTGAAGAATTGCTTTTATCCATTTGTGACTTGGAAAAACCTCTGTTGAAATTACAACTACATTTCCTTGATTCCATTAAAAAAGGAACCATTCCTTAGGTAACACTTAAATATCTTTATGGTTTACTTTCTAATTTCCTTCTCATTATAATCTTACCTCAGAGTTAGTTTAATGTGGCTCATCAGGTCAAATTCATTACTTCCCCCAGAAATTGAAATGCTACTAGAAATTAGAAACATTCAAAGGTGAATGTTCTTGCTTGCAATTTGGACTCCAAGTAGCATCGCTTTCCTATACTTAATATGCTAGAGATTGTCTAGCAGTTAGTTAGTTAGCAATGTTTAAAAGTGTGGACTAAAAGAATATTCTTAAATTATTAAACTAAAAAAAATTAGATTAATAATTAAAAATATTGGCTGAAAATAATAAATTCTGGTCTATATTAATCTCTTGTAACTTCAGTTAAATTGAGGCTTTTTTTTTGGTATTCTAACAGAGCCGAAAATATGAAAAGCAGATCTTGCCTCCTTTGTTGCTACATTTGTGGGTCTTAGATCAATCGTTGACTTAACCTGAAGCAAAGAGCAATGGCCCAGTCCATCTTCCGTTATGTGTATGATTTGTTGGTTTAATGGCCTGTTAGTAAACCCAACAAGAATTTTGTTTCAACCTAAAAAGGAAGAGTATAACCAAAAATACATTTGACGTATTTACAACTTACATTGGATCCCCAACCCGACCAAAACAAAATATTGGATTCCCCAAGAACAAGAAAAAATGAAAGACGATATATTTTGTTATAACTAAACAATAAAAATACGAAAAAAGATATAAATATGTATTTGTTGGGAAGATTATTTAATGATATATTTTCTACTTAATTGAATATATTTAAACAAAATTACGAGTTAACATATTATTCATATTTTTTGTGCTATATGAAGCTACTAATCACTTTAGCATGTAAGGATGTACAAATCAAAGGGTAAATGAGTAATATATGTTAAAAGGGGCACGCCCCCACCCGGAACCATTTCAATTTTCATGTGAAAAGATAAACAACATGGTAAGTATACATTAAAATTAGTATCATCATAATCAACTAGTAATTTTCCTGCGAAAGTATGTTTGGCCTTCCTATAGGAACCTTTATTTGCTTTTAAAGGTAAAGCAAGACTACAATATTAGGTCAAAGTAAAATGCTGATTCCCCTGGTAAAAGTGTCTAACTCCACTAGCCTTTACAATAGATAAACTTTTAAAACGACTCCTATACTGAAAATTGGATAAAGAATATATGACATTAACTTATCGCATTACATATAATCTAATATGACAAGTGATCTAAGCCTAAGGTTGGCATAGTGAGATATGTGGTCAGTGAAATAGTAGAGTTTTAAGTTTTAACTGTGAAGGCACTGAAAGTCACGACGCTGTGCTATGTCTAATCACATATATATTTAATTGGAAATGACGGATCCTATTCAGCCATGGCCATGCTCAACTATTCCCTTCGATACAATCAAGTCATATATCAATGCATCATTCTCATCTAGTTTGATTTAAACCACACATCCAATCTGCCAGTGGACGATGTTTCATGGAATAGAATCAGTGCCCAGATATAAAAACCTTTGTAGGTACAATTCTTATGAGAAACAAACTACTATATTATTCAGTATGCTCTGTGTATGTATATAACAAAATATTTGAAAAAAAAATATGATAATGATAATTTATTATGATCTAAAAATTGGGCCCACGCAACATACTGCATTCATGTCTTCTATGTATTATTTTTTGTATTAAAAATAATAAATATAAAAAATACAAAAAAATTAATTTTAATATATTATTAAACTAAAAAAATAATGGTGTTATTATTACCCGAATTGCCAGGACATGCAATTTAATTGATGAGAAGTGGAAAAGGAAGAGCAAAGTGTTATGTTATGAGTTATGGGTGCGTGATGTATGTATCTTGTTACGTACGTCAAAGGTCGACACCAACAACACTACACAAGACAGTGACACAGTGCCGCGAATCGCGCCCCACCCCCGTTTTCCCTCTCTTCAATTCCTTCTTCTTTTTGTTTTTCTTGCTTTATTTCCAATCTTCTCCTTTCTTTACTAATTATATATATATCTACATACATACCACTAATTTAATTTAATTTATATATACAGAGTCCACCTTTTCAACTACTACTCTTCCTCGCTCGCAAACAAAAAGAATCTATCCTTTGTTTACCATATCCAGTCAATCACTACTAGCTATGTTCAAACCTACCCAATTCCAAATTATCTTGCTAGCTACTACATCCAACATGTTATTATCATTATTTCCTATGTTTCCAGCTTTTCATAGAATAATATCAACCAGCATTCATGCATGCACTATGCCACCGTATGGCATTCAACTGCTTCTCACACAAGACAGTTTTTCAGTTGGTTTTCAACTAAATCAGTAAAATTTTATGATTTGAACACACTAGACATTCTATATGTATATCTTAGCTTTTTCTTTAAGAAAAAAGAGAGTCAAAATTAGAAATTGACAAGCACGAAAACAGTTTGTTCATTTACATACTAGCTAGTATCTTTTAAGGATTATGCTCCCATGAAGACGCGTAAAACGTCTTTTTATAAAGACACTTATGTGTCGCATTATTATTTGACGTATTAATGAATTGATTATTTTTTAATTTCTTAACAAATTATAATAAAACCAATTTTTTTATAACAATAACAATAAATTCAATTGTTATCAGATCTGATCAAACCGACCAATTTACATAACCTACCGGACTATAATTTTTTTGTTTTTTTAAACAAAAATCAGAAATATATTTATTTTTTTTATCAAAAAATTTAAACATAATTTGATTTAAATTGTGTAAATCGATCGAATTAAATCGACTCTAATAATTATAATACGAAAAATTGAATTTATTATTATTATTTTAATAAACCGATTTTGTTTTAGTTTATTAAAAAATAAATTACTAACTAATTTAATAAAAATATCCAATATATAACACATGTAAATATTTAAAAAAAATATTTTAATATTTTTATCAAATGATCTCCATCTTTTAAATGGTTAAGATCCACTAATAATTGATGAATTGATTGAGGAGATTCTTTTTCATTTAAAATGTAAGTAGGATCATTTTATCATGACTCCTTCATACTTCTTTACAGAAATAACATTTCAAGGAGAGGTATTTTGTAATAGGGTAATGTTAGGAAGACAAAAAAAAAATAGCCAAAATTTGTTTTATTTAGCATTCATTAATTATCGCAACAATTAATAAATGTTAAATAAGGCAAGTTATGGCTGTTTTTTGCTGATTTTCTTTGGTTACCAAATATTTCTGTTTGTAATATTTATCATTTTGAAATCAGAAATAATTTCATGCATCTATAGTCTATTATTAATATTAGTAGTAGTAGTAGTATACATGTAGTACGTAGCAGTATTAATGCTACACCTTTAATTTTAAATAGGAGGCCATATCCCCATTATTTGATATCAATTGTATATATAAAAAAATTAAAATGCTACAAAAGTCGGTGTATAAGATCGACATTATGTTTGATATTAAAATTGACTATATTTCATGTACATTAAAATTAATCATCAATATAAATTATATATTAGAATATAAATATATATTAAAAATAAATTAAATTATATATATGTTGCCATGAACAATATTAGTCCAGTTATATATTGTGTAATTGAGCTAATATTATGAACCAGTGAATTAATATAGATCGCATATTGTATGTCACCGAGATTTTATTTTCTTAGCTTGTTTATTATAATAGTAATAAGTTGACTGTTGGCATGTGGATGTGATACGCCTAAGCTACGACTTAGATTTGATTTGTAAAATATAGTACTACTACTTATATATATCAATTACTATAAATAAATTTGAATTGACAATAAGGTGTCCTTTTATCATAAGTTGGTCAGTATTAAAACAACCAGTCACGGATTTCACAAATTCAATGCACTCTGCAGAGTCGCGTCCTCCCTCCCTAAGTAACTGGCTCTCACCGACATGCACATTCCAAAACCGAATTTAAATAAGAGTGAAAACGATTTTTTAAATTATTAGATAAAAATTTAATTAAATATATTAAATTATTTAACGATTTTTAACTAATATGCAAAAAACACTGTAAGTGAGTTTCTACCCCCTTATATTATAACTTTATAAGTCACTAATTTCAAGACCAAAAAAAAAAAGACACTAATTTAGGCTAAATAATTTGGTTATGGAGTAAAAAAGGGTGTTTTGGCTGGAAATGGAAAACTTAGTGTATTTACACTTGGATGGACGTATCAGATGACAGGTTCAGCACGCAAGGGGCGTGTTACAGGCCCCACCAAGGAGGGGGGTGGAGGCCACGTGGCGGAGACTGGTTGGATGAACCACGCTGCACGTGGGGGCGTGGTGAGTCAACACGCGGGGGCGTGCTGACACGTGTTGAAGCGTGATAGGGGAAGCTTCAAGCATGTGGGGGGCGTGCTGACACGTGGCAAAACATGGTTGGCTGAGGCAGGTAGCATGTGGGGGCGTGTTGAATGCTCCCCTCTATATAAGGCCGAGTTCGGTACCATTTTCACTCCGAATGAGAGTGTGCTTTGTGTAACGACCCAATTTTCAATATTTCTAGATCATACTAGAAATTGAGCGCTACCAATTTGTCTTCCTAATTATTATCTATTATTTATCATATGAGCCTGATTCGTTGCTAAAAGCGTAGTTAATTTGCGAGGTATATATATATTTTTAAAACGTTTGGATTAATAGACGAAATCATTCATAATCAACTCACAACTGATAACAGATAAAACAGTTATAAGCAACCACACATAAATACATCACAAGCAGCTAACAACATTTAGTGATCCAGCCTTTATTAGAGTATAGACTTTTAGTTAGAACACCCCTAGATATAGCTAGATAATAACTATATACATATACATACATACAACATCCCATGTCCTGACCTGTTCAAGAGGTCCCTAAGCTGGCACCTAGGCTAGCCTAGACTCTATACTCACCTAGTCCCTCTAAACTTCTAAAGCGAGGGAAAATACGTTCTAAGCCTTCAAAACTCAAGTCAGGTGGAACGTCATCAAAAGGTAGAACATCATCTGCTACTCCTCTGTATGATCAGACATTGCCATAGGATGTCTCTCTGGTACCTCATGAAGTAGCCACACAACAGGAGTCTCGTACACAGGATTTAGGTTAAAGTTCACGTACAAACGAGGTGTAGACATCGGCTGGTCTCACAGTATATACATATAAACAGAGAACGATATTCACCCTAGACTCAGAAGACTATCTAGAATGGAATCCTCTTTGCAGAACCATCATCAACCAACTACGGTAAGGTACTCTCACTTCCGTCTGAAGGGGGAAAGGAGAGAGAAGGGGTAAGAACCGGGGAGTTCTTATTAGGGTCGGGGTTATTAGTTACGTTCATTAATTCTATGTCGTTTAGCAGACGTAATTTTTTATAAAAAATAATATTAATTTAAACTAATTCAAAATTTAGTTTACTATTTTTTTTATTAAATTAATTTGTCTGGTCTAATTTTGATAAAAATTTATACAATTTAATTGATTATACGTATTAAATTTTAATTATTAAAAAACTTCTTAAAAAAAAACGTTTTTAAAATCTTTATCTGAATACCTCTCTTTAAATAATGTCACGTAGTTAATTACTCTTCACTAATGTACTGCTAATAATAGTTTAGTCTTCTGTAGAGGTTACAATTTTTGGTAAGTAAGGTTATTAGATCTCTATAAATCTTTCGCTCACATTATTCTTTATTGTACTTAAAAATTAAATTATATAATGATAAATTATATTTAAGAAGATTTATTAAAAAACTAAAATTACTTCCCAACATCTTATTATCCCTATAATAAGTTATATATTTTCTAACGGGTCAGATCTAATTGATGAGTTATGGGGAAATTATCATTGTCGCATCCTGACACACATATAAATGCTAGTTAAATTGTGTTCCATACTATAATATGATGAAGAAAAATCAAGGGGACCCAAAAACTACCGAGACTGAAGACTGAAGGGAGCCGAAGATCTGCCTTTAATTTATAAATATAAATACAAGTATAGAACAAATATGTCAACATCCCATCTTCTTTTTATTTTCTTTTATTTTTTTTCCTGGGTGAACCAACATCCCATTCCCATCTCACTTTTTTCTAATGTTTACTACAATATACTCTATTTTCTAATGGAAATAAAAGTCAAACGTTGAATTGTGAATACAATAGAAGACGAGGTATTTGTATGTGTTTACATCTAATGAGTTTGAACCCTAATGAAGATTGTAAGAATAATGTAGTGATAGACAGAGTAGTTAACATATAAAAAAAAATTGCTAATAATTGGGAGATGAATTATAAATGAAGAGATGAATGAAACAAAGGGCGTTGGAGCATGTGGCGAAGTAGTACAAGTAATGAGGAAAACGAATAATATAAGTGGGGATTAGCGGGCAGTGCGGGTTTATGTTTCACGTGGGACTGGCCTAGACGTGACATGGACTTATTATTCTATTTCATTTTCATTTTCTCTATTAAACAAATTCAACCCCATTTGGAGGACCAAAATATATACATTTTACTAACATTGCTTTTACTATATATATAATGTACATGTAAAAAAATACAAAAATATTATTTTTATATTAAAATTAATTATCATCTATTTATATGAATATATATTATTATATTAGTGTTAGTATTTGTGCATGATAGCTCATCAGCACTGATTTTAATTTTTAGAAGGAAGAGGAATTAAAGATAGAGATAAGATGTGATTTCCGTAAAATAAGAGGATGAAATCTTAAATATAGGTAGAGCCGTCAATTGACTACACTCCATTGATTTTTGGTCTGAATTAAGTCACAGTCTTACGTGAAATCCCATCACATATATATACACACACTCACACTCTCAGACACGCCCCACTGCCAACATAACCAAACTCCAACTTCCATTATTTTTCTCTCTCTTCTATTTTTTGTCCTCCATTCTCAACACGGCAATTTCATTCATTATGGTTTGAGTCTTTAATTTATCATAGCAGTGTATGCTTTGGGGGGTTGGAGATCACAAAGGCTCAAAATTTATGTGGCCATCGATATGTGGTTGCTAGGAATCAGAAGCAACAAGAGACTCCTCTGTGTTCCCATGGTGGTAGTGATTCTTGTCACCCTTTTCTTGCACATGTGGCAGTGCCGTCAGGTTGCTGCTATTCGAGTATTCCCCCGAGGAGATGCGCCGCCCAACGTCGAATTCAGCAGCCACCGCATTACGGCGGTGGCTACCAAGATCGCCAACAGAGATCTAATCAATAAGTACTTCAATGGAAGAACAGCAGCAACAAGGAGCAACAACACAACAACTCAAAAGGGCTTTGATGAAAGCAAAAGAAGAGTGCCCAGTTGCCCAGATCCTCTTCACAATTAACAAGTAGACAATTCCCATCCAAAATTTTTCATCTTCCCTCTTTTTCTATTTTTGTTCCAGTTTATTTATCCAAAATACCCACGTTTTTCTCATCATTTTCTCTATGGTATAACAATATGTATGTTTCTTTCTTGTAGAATATGAGGGAAAACCGGGGGTATTTTGGTATTATTATTAAATTTAGAACAACAAAGGTATTTTCTTCTTTGATTAATTTCTCTCTCGTTCCCTTCCTCCTACATATGAAATGATTAATTATCAATGGTATTATGCTTGTATATAGAATTATTTGCTGAGGGACAATGTTCAATTTCACAGTAGCTACCTAGTCTTTCTTTTTGTTCCATATACTTTGTTAATGGTGCCTAGAATTTCTGTAATTGTGGTACTTGAAAGTTGGAGCCTTTCTTTTACTATTTAGCCGTTTCCACTGAGTGTCTGAGAAGATATGTATATACCTATATATGTGTATAGCTAGAAGTCTAGATCAATAAGAAAGCAATTATGTTCTCCCAATGAAGAAACATTAGTACTGCTTTCCCCCACTGTCAAGTGTCAAGGACAAAAAGAAAAAAAAAAAAAGTATTGGATTGTTCGGTAAAAGTAGTAAAAGCTAATCTCCTTTATGGTAGAAGATTTGATCGAATGCACAGNCATTTGGTAAGCTTTTCACACTTTCCTGTTGTTTCTCTCTCACTTCCTTAGCAGTTAGCACATTGGGGTATCCTTCATTTCTCTTCTCACCTTTCGAAATATTTTGACAAAAGATCTGATCCGGAACTAACTTGCATCAGAAAATCTTAGCCGTTGGTTTTCACGGACTTATACAACTAGCTAGCCATATTTATTCGCATTTATACCGAACGTGTTGTCCATTTATATTGGCAGCTTGGTCTGAAAAATTAGGCCTTCTTTTATCTCTTCATAGTTGGTTGGAAAAGTAGTAAAGAGCTGGCATAAATTAAACTTGAAAATTAAAATTCAATCCATCCACTCCAGCAACTGTCTCCAAGCTAAGTCAGGTGAATGAATTATTACTTTTGTTTCGTATGGAATTGAAGCACCGATATTAGAATAGAAGGGTTCAATAATTTAGTCTTAGCAGATTGAAGGAGTTAATCAAATACTTTTAAAGGATATCTAAATTTTGTTTCTAGCTATGATTTAAGAATACATACATCACACTTTGATTATATTTTTGTTATTTAACATTTGAAAATACAGCTTGTAAAATTATTGGATATATGTACGTAAATAATGGTCCCATAACAATCATGGAGTAAACTCTAAGACCCACATATTTAATAAAATGAGTCAATCTTATCTCAATGAAAAACCAAAATTTGAAGTTGAGTCTAATATTTTTAGTGAATCGGAAGATCCATTTTAGATTGAGCGTTACAATTTACAGCTATGCTCTTTGCAATTGCATAGGTTTCCTATATTGGAATTGCTTGCACTCATGTGCATGTGCATGTGCTTCTGTGCATGCATTAGGTTCAAAGCTAGTGTTCATTTTTGGTATTATTTGAGGGGCATTCCATATGCGGTATTGTGATTTTTAGGATTGGGCATTCCTTTGATTTTGATATATCAAAATTCCTTTCTTTTGAAATTCTCTTTCTTCTCTTTTCTTTTTGGTAAGAAGTATATATATATATTTTTTTCTTCATTGTCTTGAATATATAATGATGTGCAAATTAAAATATATAGAGGGTATTATACAACTAACAATTGACCTTAAAGGTAAGTGAGAAATAAAAACGCCGTACATCTATATACAAACAAATATATGAACATCACGCTTGAATAAATTATTATGAGAAATTTAACACAAGCTAAGTGAATTATTGTTGGCGAGCATCTTTTCTCATGTTGAATTATTGGTGACGTGTGGGTTCTGGTATTGCTTAATATGTGCATACACGATAGCAGCATTATTTGGATAGAGTATTGATTAATTTGGTAACATGATTAATAATTTAATCAACTCATGGTCGTCTTGTGCCCGATCAAGAAAATGACCCAAATGAAAACAAAGAAACATAATCCCTATATATGATTAGACAAGTAAAATTCATTGACAAGACGAAAAGAGGAAAAAGAGCACATAATAAAGGATAATATAGTAATTTTTTTAGGTTGAAAATGTAGAGTTTAATTTTGATGCAGTGAAAGTATAAAATATTTAGTATTGATACTTAATTACATTTACATATATTGTTTAGAATAATTATTTATTTAGTTAATATATATAAAAAATAGTTATTTTTAATAAATTATTTAAAAATGTTATTTGTACACTAAAATCAGCTACTAATGTATTTATATATAAATACATGTGTGTTTTAATTTATTTTCAATATGTATTTATATTTTAATAGACTGACTTGATAGCTGATTTTTTATGTACACCCGTAGTATTACTTTTATTGTTTAATTGAATACACGTATAAAATTGTTGTTAGTATGCTTGCATTAAAATTGAATTATAAAAAAATTGAAAATGTATATTACTTAGTTTTCGTTGTAAATAAGAAGGGGTTTCAAACGTGGAGTTCGTGTAAAAAAGATAATTAATTAAGTTTAAATTAATCAAAGTTGGCATAATAGGATTGCAAATAAAAAATTGGAATTAGGTGGAGTTGTTGTCCTTAGAAAGCTTGGTTTGTTTTTTGTAATTGCCTTAGTGTCTGGTTGTAGGAAAATACATGGATACATTATTGAAAAGGCCAACATAGAGAGAAAAAGTGTGATTTGGTTGAATTCAAGGGAATTGATTAGTTTTTTGCTTTATGGTGTGAAGTTTTGATTTATGTGTTGGAGGGTACGTTAGAGGAAAGGCAAAGGCCAGAGAAGAGAACAAAGGGGGTCTCGTCTCGTATTCTGGTATTTTGGGTGCTTATGAGAGGGACTAGAGCAAGAAACTGAATTGGCAGGGAAACCGATGTAGCAAACCGCCACGTATTATGCGGCGAAGAAGATGTTTTAGTTTTAATAAAAAAAAGCTGCCACTGATTCGTAGTCTGCTAATTTGTCTTCTTGTATTTTGGATCTGGAATCAAATTGACTCTCTCTCTCGTATATGCATGCTAGTTATCTCTTCGATGCATTCCTTGCCCAGTTGCATTTCTCTCTTTCGTGTCACCAATCTTATAATTCATTTTACCTTGCTTGCTTTTCTTTTTTTAATTTCCATCATTTTGTGTTGGCGTTTACCATTTGCTTCTCTAGTCATTAATTATTGTGAGACCAATATTCCCATATAGATACGGACCCTTGCCATTAATTTCTATGTCATGCTATTTTTAACCACTTTTCAGTTTTCAACATTCACATGGGTTGCTGCCTGGGATATGCAAATATGCATACCCTAGCTAGTTGGAAAGATAGATAGTAGATGTATGTGTAGAATTTGGGCTACCAAAGACACAATAACATGATTTTGATGTATGTATGGGGTAAGGCTTTCATATATATTTATACTTCCATACGTATAATGTGTTGTCTGATAGAGTTGTGACCACTATCACCAAAATCTACCATGTGTGTATGTGTAGTTGCCAGCCGAGGGACACATATTTATGTGCCAAAGCCAAATCTGCAGCCTTTTATATATCCTTTCCAGTTATATAAATATCCTTGTGGAGATTGTCATTTTTTTATATTTATTGTTTTACAATGTTATTTGTACATTAAAATCAGTCACTACTATATTTATATATAAATACATATATAGTTTAATTTATTTTAATTCATTCTTACTGCAAGCTATAAATAAAGAAGTTCAACAATGAGATATCTCTCCTTCAGATTTTGGAGTGCAAACTACCAATGAAAAACACCAGTAAATTTAGCTTACAAAATTAAATTAAAACAGCTTAGCCTATAAATAATTTGACTCGATCAATTATACTTTACTATAAATCTAACAATAATCTTATTATCAAACATTAATTAGTAGATACACTTCATGAAATATATATATAATATCAGAATTAAAGAGAATATAAGAAAAATCTGAAGAAGAGAACACAAATTTTGATATATGGTGGATCAACTTTGAAAATCAGCCATAAATTGAATTGCTGTAAGTTTTCATGTCTTTTAGGTAGCAACAAACAGAAAAAAACAGAAATAGAGAACGTAAACCATCCTAGCAAGGTACCAAAGGCCGCTTATTGTTCTATACTTAGTTAAAGACTTAAAAGGAGGTTTAGCGAATCCCCAGAACTACCTACGCCAACATACCATTCTAGCAGTTTAAGAATAAAGATTCTTCACACAAAAAACAAGAGGCCGCTGTAACATAACACTAGATCTACCACTACCAGTGCCTCTCCTCTTAGAAGTTTTACAGCTTTTTTTTGTTTAGTTAATTTTGATTCTACTATATTCTAGTACCATACTTTCCAAATTAAAGGATTTATAAGAGTCAGGAGAATAAATAATCCAGATTCCAAACAGAATGAAAGCACCACTATACATAGGAATGAAGCCTCTCAATTTTTTTTAACAATTGAGAGAGTAAAATGTGATTTCTTACCATTTATTTTTATAAATGGGACCAAGAGAAAATATGAGAGAAAGAACATTAAAAAATTATAGATCACACTTTACTCCCTCTATTTTTTTTAACAATTGAGAGGATTAATTCCCTGTGCTTTTATGAGAATGACATCAAACATGTATCAAAGAGATGATAATATTGCTTTGCCCAAAATGTTTGGATTGACCTAAAGTGGGCTAACTGTTCATAACAAGCCCAAAAGCTAAGGCCTACATTCAAACAATTTACTTGTCCAAGTCCGAAAAAAAAACTTGTTCCAAAAAACAAAACCAATGTTTATTTAATTTAATTTTGATGTTACGGTAAAACTATTTTACACGTTGAAGGTTGCAGAAGGTTTAGAGAAGACGAGGGGGTTGAATCTATGACCTTCTTTTAAGTAACTGTAATAACATTTTTAAAAATAAATTTGCAATCTGAATCTGTTTGAACTTAGCAGCGAAAAATTTATGAAACAATGTCATTTTGTCTTATAAATATCAGAAAATAGAATAGAGCAGGAAAGAGAGAAGCTGACACCATCATGTATCCTGATTCGGTTACTTTGTGCAATGCAACCTACGTCTAATCTCCACCACAATAGTGGTGGAATTTCCACTATAGTTAAAGTATTACATACACCAATTCCACAAGATTGACACAATCCTTTCACACTCAAGTTCTAACCTAACTTGACTTGATTATACTAATACCTAACTATTCACTTTTACTGCTCACCCAACTAAGAAAAAGATACCTCACATGTACAAGATACAAGATACAGACTTAACCTAAAGAAATCTGAAATAACTCTAGCCTTTTCACTCATGTGTATATCTCTGCCTTTTGCTCTCTTAGGCTCTTTCAATGACTCTCTCTTTTAGTATTTTACCTCAAGAAATTATAGAAAGATAAACATTGAAAAGTAAATTACAATCTGCAAAACATGAAGGAGATTGACTCTTCAACAGCCTTTATGCTATGTGATAAACCAGATTTGCTAGCATCTGATTCAGTTCTTCATTCTGACGGAATGCTCCTTTGACTAGGAAGCACTGTCCAAGTAGATGAACTTCTTCAGAGAGCTCTTCTCAGAATATACACCTCAAGAACATTGGTTTCTTGGCTTCTGAATGGTGAACCACCTTCTTTTGTATCTCCTTGCATGTTGCTGAGTTGCTCTCCCTAGGTCAACTATCGAGCTTTGTGCTTCACCACCTCACCTCATCACCTTTTTCCCATTAATCCTCAAAATAGGAACTTTGGTTTTGACCTTCTCTTGTTGACCGAAAGCCACAGGACAGCAGAAACAGATATCTTCAATGGTAAAACCAGATCTTGGCCATTGAAAAATAACTTGGTCCCCAATACACAAATTTGACCATAGATTTACAGCAGAGCTTAACAGAGATTACTTTCTTCATTTTTCCCAATTTGGAGTGGCAGAGAGTTGAAGATGTAGAGAAGAAAATGAGATGCATGTAGAAGGAAATAAAATTACCTCTAGCTTCTGACCTTTTCTTGATACAGATTGATGTGGGTGATTGGACCTCAACCTTTCTTACTTAACCTTCTCTTTCTTTCTTCTTCGGTGACTAGCTTAGGAACTATGCTCCCTCTCACTTCTCTTATTTCTGACCAAGAGGAAAAAAGGTGAACATTGCTTTTAGTAAAAGCAAATTGGAGCGAGGAATTTGAGTAAGAGATGCAATCGGGCTTGAATCGATTATCATTTATGCAATCCGTTTGCTTGTTATTCATCACCTTTGGGCTTCTATTATTTTTATGGCCCACTAGAATAGATTCAGCTTGCTTTGTGTTGGGCCGTTGTTGATTTAATTTGTAGTCTACCAGCCTTGTTTTTATTTTCCATTCAATTGGGCTATTGCAACAATGAGTTTTGGCCTGCAACATTTAATCATAAATAATCAACACTAATTATTTAATTTGCCCAATAAAATAATATTTATCATCATTAATTGTTACGATGGGTAATCGGAGATGGTGGGCTGGACTTGCTAGGTTGGCCCAATCGTCTGAGGAAGGAAGCCTTCGAGCGGGTCTACGCCTTGAGGGCCTCCGTTCGACTTGTGAGTATGAACGAGCGGGGGGTGGTACCTGCAAAGACATTCCGATGCCTAAGTCAGCAAGGGTGTGAGCAGGTCTAGAGAGTATTGGGACTTAGAGATACCTGAGAGGTGTCAGTGTATTTATAGTGGTGAACCAATAACCACCGTTAAAGTAATGCCACCTTTTTAGGGTGATAACCGTCCCTTTATCTTAGGGAGGTTAAGATATGGCTCCTGGAAGTGGTTAGAGAGATTCTAGGGGCAGTTACTCATTTAAACGAGTGATTATCTGCCAGCTAACCCTCGTCCCCGACTTCTTTAGGGTAAGTCGTGATAAGAACCGACTTCGCAGGAGGAAGGTCGGTGCTAGGCGAGGCTCAACCCTTCGTATTGGGCCTTTTATGTGGACTGGGCCTTATCATTGGGCCAGGGTATGAACAGTGCCTCTACTCGAGCCCAATTTCTTTTAAGATTTGGGTTCGAGTATTCTACTCGGGAACGTAGCCGACTTGGGAGGGAACTGACGTGTTTGTTTGGAACCGACGTGACTTTCGTGACTTTTGATTTTCACAGTTACGTCTAATCAAAACGTCGCGTCTGTTAGAGGTTTGCGTAGGTATTAATTACCTTGGTAACGGTGCACCTATTTATGACTGCCCCGTTTTTATCATTATGCCCCTAACGTGTTTATAAATACTTTCCCTCTCTGTCATTGTTTCGTTTCTGCGATTTTTCAAATTTCTTCTTCACCTGTTCGTGCAGCATTCTTGCGTTTGAAGGCTTTCATTTTCTCCAACCTTTTTCAGATAAAGGTTAGATTTTTCTTCATCTTCCTTTGCAACATGCTTTCTGTTTGCATGCTTTTATTTTTCGGATGGACATGTTGATTCGTAGGTTTCTGTTTGATTCCGTACTTCTCCCTTAGAGACCATGTTTTTTGATTTTCTTTTCTTTTTTTTCCCTTTGTAGGTTTTACCAACCCCTTTTTTTAAAAAGAAAGAAAATGTCTTCTGTTGAAAGTCTTGCTCAGTGGGTTGATGTTACGGTCCTGGGGGAGGAACCTTTGGTCGACACCGAATTTATCACTAACCTTCGCACTCATCACCGAATTTGTACTTCCGAGGAGGATGAGCCGAAGTATGAGTTGGTGATCCTGGGTCCGGAAGACCGGGTTTGCTTCGGGAGGGCCACTGAGGAGGCCCCTCATTTCTTCTTTATGTATGAGAGCATGGTTACCCATTTGGGTGTTTTTCTTCCATTTTTTGATTTTGAGATGTCGGTGTTGCGTCACTGCCGAGTTGCTCCTACTCAACTTTACCCCAATTCCTGGGGTTTTCTGAAAATTTACCAGTTTATCAGCCATGCTTTAGACTTTTCGACTTCTTTGAGAATTTTCTTTCATCTTTTCCATATGACCAAGCCCTTCAGTGGGCAAAATAATAAGCAAAAATGGGTGTCTTTCTGGGCTATACAAGGTCAGAGAGTTTTCACCCTTTTTGACGAATCCTTTCATGACTTCAAAAATTATTTTTTCAAAGTTCAAGGCGTAGAGGGTCACCACCCCTTTTTCTTGGATGAGAATTCTTCCCCTCGCTTTCCCTTGTACTGGTTAGAGGCTTCCCCCTGTGAGAAATATGATTTGGAGGATCTGGATGAGGTGGAGGCAGCCATTGTGGGGTTCCTCCGAGAAGTATGGGGGAGAGCCCCATATCTGGATACCAAAAAATTTCTCCAGGGGTCGTCGTCTTTTGTCTAGACACAACTAGGTAGCCTTTATCTACTTTATTTCCGACTTGCTTCTACCGACTTGAAGTTTACCGACTTGTTTTACTAATTATTTTCTTTTACAGAGATGGTGAGGAAGAATTCCCATGAGTCTTACCAGAGAGTCCAGGAGGCCAAGGCGAGGTCTCGCGCCAGAACCGGTGGTGCCAGGGTAACTAGCTCTCCTCTTCCTCTTTCTCCCCCTTCTTTCCGAAATTTGGGGACTCCTTCTCAACCCATTGTTATTCCTGCTTCGGCTTCTTCTCAGCCGTCCCCTCCTCCCGGACCTTCTCTTGAGCCAGAGAAGAAGAAGCGCAAGGCTTTAGAGTCTGGCTCTTCTTTTGAAGGTGAGGCTAAGGTGGATGCTCCTGCATTTATCCGAAAGTTCATCTATCCCCATACCCGTATAGGTATGGATGATGTTTCTATTCGGAACCACCTCATTATTCTGGCTGAGGAGAGTATCAGGGCGGCGGGGATTTGTGCCAAGTTCCTTGATATTTTTGAGAAGACTCCTCTCAGCTCTCTGGGTTCAACCTCTAAGGTTAAAGAGTTGGAGGGGAGGCTTCTCATATATCAAGAACATGAGAAGGAGTTGAAGAAGGAGGTCGCCAAATTGAAGGAGGGGAGGGATAGCCTCCGAGAGAAGGAGAGTAAGTTACAAGCCCTATGTAACATGGAGGAGGGCTTGAGAAAGAAGGCGCAGGAGAGTTATCAGAGTTTATTTGAGGACCTTGTGGCTGTAAGGAGGGATTTGTTGAACTCTCGGACTGCCTATGCCGAGTTGGAGGACTCTATTGCTGAGGGGGCAGAGGAGGCCTGGAGGATTTTTAAGGAGCAGGTCGGAGTCCTTGCTCCCGACCTGGATCTCTCTCCTTTGGATCCTGACAAGGTCGTTATTGATGGTGCCATAGTTTATCCCCCTGCTCCCGAGGTCGTCACCGAGTCAGATTTGAAGACTCGGGGGCAGAGAATCATTGAGTCTCCTCCTCGTAAAAAAGATGTTCCGAGTTCCTCCCGACCTCTCGGCACCTCTTCTCCGACTCCTATGGACACTTCTCTCCCTGGTCCTGATGGCGCTCCGACTTCTCTTCCCGACTCTGGTGGTGATCCGTCTACTCCCTTCAATCCTGGTGGTAATGCTCTTTAAAAAATTTGTTGGCTATATGGGGCCCGGCCTGTGGGTCCCCTCTTTTTTTAAACTCTTTATATTTGTTGTGGTGGTATGTTGACATTTTCCTAGGCCTTTTATGGCCGTAAACAAAAATATTTATAATTGCCTTTTTTTGGATAAGGGTTTTATTTAACAAAAATACCCTTTTTTGGTATAAGGGTTTTAGCTACCTTTTTGTGTGCATGCTTTCTGATTTTGATTTTTCGAAGTCCCTTTAATCTTTTCTGAAAACCTTTTGCTTGTCTGTCTTTCTAAGCTTTTTCGCTTTAGGACATTCTTTAAGCTTTTTCCTAGGTTTTTTTTATATCTTTTTTGTTATTCCTTATACTCAACTTTGTTTTATTGAGTTCTATGACTTAGGTTATTTTTGCGATGCGTTTTCTTTTCTACTCGGTTTTTCATTTCGACTTATAAGTCGGAATGTCTCCGAGTTTCTCACGATCAACTTTTATAACCTCTTTACACCGACTTGTACCTCGTCGTTTTATCCTGACGACCATCTAGGTCGGTTCATGAGATTTTCACGTTTTGTCGAGCTTAAGTCGGCGCGTTTCGTAGGAAAAAAAATAAACGAGAAGGAATTTATAAGAGATATTGTAAAAGATCTTTATTAATTTGGGAAGGTACTTTACTGCTACTAAGGGTTTTTAAATAATTTTTCCCCCTTAGCCTCTACTATGATGCCTCATTAAAAACCCTTCTTCAGAAAAAACCCTCTAATGTTTGGGAAAAAATCGTGAAGTTGGGAAAAGAGTACATCAGGGAATATAGTTCGCTCTTAACTATAGTACCTTTTCATATTACAAGCATGCCACGATCTTGGTAACTCGGCGCCGCTTAGGTCGGTCACCTTATAATAACCTTTTCCTAAGACCTCGCTGACTTTGTAGGGTCCTTTCCAGTTGGCAGCGAGTTTTCCTTCCCCTGATTTGTTGACTCCTATGTCATTTCTAATTAAGACCATATCGCTTTGTGCGAAATTTCTTTGAATGACTTTCTTGTTGTATCTGGTAGCCATCCTTTGCTTCAGCGCTGCTTCTCTTATCTAGGCTTGTTCTCGGACTTCGGGGAGCAACTCTAGCTCCTCTTTGTGCCCCTGTATGTTTCCGATTTCATCATGGAGAATCACCCTTGGGCTTTGCTCACTGATTTCTACTGGTATCATAGCTTCTACCCCATAGACAAGTCGGAAGGGCGTTTCTCCAGTGGCAGATTGTGGCGTTGTCCGATAAGCCCACAACACTTGTGGGAGCTCTTCTGTCCAGGCTCCATTTGCTTCTTGTAGTCTTTTCTTCAGCCCTGCCAGTATGACTTTGTTGGCTACCTCGGCTTGTCCATTGGCTTGTAGATGTTCCACCGAGGTGAACTGGTGTTTGATTTTCATACTGGCCACCAGGCTTCTGAAGGTAGAGTCGGTGAACTGGGTTCCATTATCTGTAGTGATGGAATAAGGTATTCCATACCTTGTGAAGATATTTTTGTAGAGGAACCTCCGGCTTCTTTGAGCTGTGATAGTAGCCAGTGGTTCTGCTTCTATCCACTTTGTGAAGTAGTCTATCCCCACGATCAAATATTTGACTTGTCCTGACACCTGGGGAAAAGGACCTAGCAAATCCATTCCCCATTTTGCGAAGGGCCATGAAGAAGTTATACTAATGAGTTCTTCGGGGGGAGCTACGTGGAAATTTGCATGCATCTGGCATGGCTGGCACTTTTTCACAAACTCATCTTTTTGCAAGGTCGGCCAGTAGAATCCAGCTCGGATGACCTTCCTGGCTAACGACCTTGCTCCGAGATAATTTCCGCAAATCCCATTGTGAACCTCCTCTAGCACTTCAGTGGTCCTTGAGGTCGGTACGCACTTCAACAATGGTGTCGATATTCCCCTTTTATAAAGGATATTTTTCACCAAAGTGTAATATTGTGCTTCTCTCCGGATTTTCTTGGCCTCTTTTTCCTCTTTAGGGAGGACGTCGAATTTTAGGTATTCGACCAGAGGATTCATCCATCCGAGGTTTAGCCCGGATACCTCAAGGACATCTTGTTTGCCTTCTGCTTTCACTACCGAGGGTTCTTGGAGAGTTTTCTGGATCAGGCTTCTATTGTTCCCTCCTGGCTTGGTACTTGCTAACTTGGAGAGGGCGTCTGCTCTGCTATTGAGATCCCGAGTTATGTGTTTGACCTCGGTTTCCACAAAGCGCCTGAGGTACTCCAAAGTTTTTTCCAAGTATCTCTTCATATTTGGATCTTTTGCCTGATACTCTCTGTTTATCTGGGAGGTCACCACTTGGGAGTCGCTGTATATCATCACTTTTGTTGCACCGACTTCTTCTGCCAGCTTTAATCCAGTGATCAGGGCTTCGTATTCTGCCTGATTATTTGAAGCTGGGAATTCAAATTTGAGGGAAACCTCTATTTGGATTTCCCTTTCGTCAACCAATATTATGCCTGTGCCGCTTCCTGTCTTGTTTGAGGATCCATCTACATAGAGTTCCCATGTGGTTGGCTTTTCCTCTTGGTCTCCTGCGTATTCCGCTATGAAGTCGGTAAGGCATTGGGCTTTGATTGCCATCCGAGTTTCATATCTCACGTCAAACTCGGAGAGCTCTATTACCCATTGAATCATTCTCCCAGCAACATCCGTCTTTTGGAGGATTTGCTTCATGGGTTGGTTCGTGCGGACTCTTATTGTATGAGCTTGAAAGTAAGGTCGTAGCCTTCGTGAGGCTATTACTAAGGAGTAAGAAAACTTCTCTAGTTTGTGATACCTTAGCTCGGGGCCCTGTAGAACTTTGCTGATGAAGTAAACTGGATGCTGCCCGGCCTCGTCCTCCCTTATCAGGGCTGATGCAACAGCTTTGTCTGCTACGGACAAATAAAGGACGAGACCTTCCCCGACTAGAGGTCGGGTTAGGATTGGTGGTTGACTCAAGAATCTTTTGAACTCCTGGAACGCTCCTTCGCATTCTGGAGTCCATTCAAACTGGCATCTCTTTTTTAATAAAGAAAATAGTGGAAGGGATTTGAGTGCTGATCCTGCCAAGAACCTGGAGAGGGCTGCAAGTCGGCCATTCAATTGTTGAACCTCTCTTAAGCAAGTCGGGCTCTTCATTTCCAGGATAGCTTTACACTTATCGGGATTTGCTTCAATCCCTCTCTGTGTCAGAATAAAACCCAGGAATTTTCCAGCTTCTACCGCGAAGGCACATTTTGCGGGATTTAGTCTCATCTCGTGTAACCTTATGGTGTCGAAAACTTGCGAGAGGTCTGCCAAGAGGTCGACTTCTTCCTTGGTTTTTACCAGCATGTCGTCGACGTAGACTTCCATTAGGCTCCCAAGGTGAGGAGCGAACACCCTGTTCATCAGCCTCTGATATGTGGCCCCTGCATTTTTCAATCCAAATGGCATGACCACGTAACAGAAATTAGCTCTGGGCGTGATGAATGATGTTTTCTCCTGGTCTGGCTCATACATCGGGATTTGGTTATACCCCGAGTAGGCATCCATGAATGACAAGTATTGATATCCCGAGCTAGAGTCTACTAGGGTATCAATACTTGGTAGTGGATAAGGGTCCTTAGGACATGCCTTATTTAAGTCGGTGTAGTCGACACACATTCTCCATTTGCCATTTTGCTTTTTGACTAGCACTACATTGGCTAGCCATGTTGGATATTTGACTTCTCTGATGAAGCCGGCTTCTAAGAGTGCCTGTACTTGTTCTTCTACTACTAGGGCTCGTTCCGGGCCGAGCTTGCGTCTTCTTTGTTGTACAGGTCGAGACCCTGGGTATACCGAGAGCTTGTGGGACATGAGCTCGGGATCTATCCCGGGCATGTCGGAGGCTTTCCAGGCAAAGAGGTCGGAATTGTCTCTTAGGAGTTTAGTCAACCATTGTTTTAGGGTTTCCCCTAGGTTGGTTCCTATGTTGGTATTTTTTTCTTCCTCTTGGCCGACATGTATTTCTTCGGTTTTTTCTTCCAGCTGTGGTCGCAGCTCTTCCCTGTCCCTTGCACCGCCGAGCTCTATGGTGTGAACTTCTTTGCCTTTTCCCCTTAGGTTCAGGCTTTCGTTGTAGCATTTCCTTGCCAATTTCTGATCTCCCCTCACTGTTGCTATTCCCGCTGAGGTCGGGAATTTCATGCACAGGTGGGGAGTGGACACCACTGCCCCGAGTCGATTAAGGGTAGCTCTGCCAATTAAAGCATTATATGCTGACCCTACGTCGATGACTATGAAGTCTATACTCAGAGTTTTGGATTTTTCCCCTTTTCCAAAAGTGGTGTGAAGGGGTAGAAATCCCAGTGGTCTTATTGGCGTGTCACCTAATCCGTACAAGGTGTCGGGGTAGGCTCTTAATTCTTTTTCAGCTAACCCTATTTGTCAAAAGCGGGCTTGAAAAGGATGTCCGCTGAGCTTCCTTGATCTACTAGGGTTCTGTGGAGATGGGCATTTGCTAGGATCATGGTTATTACCACTGGATCGTCGTGTCTAGGGATTACTCCTTGCCCATCCTCCTTTGTGAATGATATGGTTGGAAGGTCGGGTGACTCGCTTCTGACTTGGTAGACTCGCTTGAGATGCCTTCTGCGAGAGGACTTGGTGAGTCCTCCTCCTGAAAACCCTCCTGAGATCATATGGATATGTCTCTCTGGAGTCTGCGGTGGTGGGTCTCTTCTATCCTCATCGTCTCGCTTTCTCTTTCCATGGCTGTCCGATCTTTCTATGAGATATCTGTCAAGCCGGCCTTCTCTAGCCAGCTTTTCTATCACATTTTTAAGGTCGTAACAGTCATTTGTTGAGTGACCATATATTTTATGGTACTCATAGTAGTCGCTACGGCTCCCCCCTTTTTTATTTTTAATAGGCCTGGGAGGTGGCAGCCTTTCAGTATTGCAAATCTCTCTGTATACATCCACTATAGAAACCTTTAGAGGAGTATAAGAGTGATGTTTCCTTGGTCTATCGAGACCGAGTTCTTCCTTCTTCTTGGGCTCCCTATCCCTCTCTTTTGTTGAGGGAAGATGCCCGGGTCGCCAACTTGAATCTCTCAGTCTGGCATTCTCCTCCATGTTGATGTACTTCTCAGCTCTTTCCTGTACATCACTTAAGGAGGCGGGGTGCCTTTTTGATATGGACTGTGAGAAAGGACCTTCTCTAAGGTTCATTGACTAACCCCATAATAACTGCCTCGGTGGGCAGGTCTTGGATTTCTAAACATGCTTTGTTGAACCTTTTCATATAGGCTCGTAAGGGCTCTCCGACCTCCTGCTTTATTCCCAGGAGGCTCGATGCATGTTTTACTTTGTCCTTCTGGATAGATAACCTCATCAAGAATTTTCTTGAGAGGTCTTCGAAACTGGTGATTGACCTCGGGGGGAGGCTATCGAACCACTTCATCGCTGCTTTCGACAGAGTGGTCGGGAAGGCTTTGCATCGCGTAGCGTCAGAAGCGTCAGCCAGATACATCCGACTTTTGAAATTTCTTAAGTGATGCTTTGGATCTGAGGTTCCGTCGTAGAGGTCCATATCGGGGCTTTTGAAGTTCCTCGGAACTTTTGCCCTCATTATGTCCTTGCTGAAGGGGTCCTCCCCTCCTAGGGGCGACTCTTCTCGGTCGTCGCGGGAGTTCCGACTTTTGAGGGAGGATTCCAACTTCAAGAGTTTTCTTTTTAACTCTTTTCGTCGTTCCATCTCCTATTTCAGGTTCTTTTCTGTTTCTCTTTGTCGCTCCCATTCCTGTTCCAGTTGTTCCAGGCAGCTTTGGTGGACATGGACTAATCCCATAAGTTCAGTTGCATGGGGTGGTCCATCCTTTTCCGATTCGCGCCCTTCTGAGGAATTTACCTTCGGATTTTTTACTCCGGAAGTACCCTTTCTATGCTGATCGTTAGTTCCTTGGTGGAGGGTTAGGTTTGCGTCATTGTCTCCAATGTCCAGATTCTCTTGTTCGGAATCTGACTCCACATGACCCTCCTCAGGAGATCTGTCCGCCATCACGGGTTGATCTCTCGGGTCTCCGGCAACGGCACCAATGTTACGATGGGTAACCGGAGATGGTGGGCTGGACTTGCTAGGTTGGCCCAATCGTCTGAGGAAGGAAGCCTTCGAGCGGGTCTACGCCTTGAGGGCCTCCGTCCGACTTGTGAGTATGAACGAGCGGGGGTGGTACCTGCAAAGACACTCCGATGCCTAAGTCAGCAAGGGTGTGAGCAGGTCTAGAGAGTATTGGGACTTAGAGATACCTGAGAGGTGTCAGTGTATTTATAGTGGTGAACCAATAACCACCGTTGAAGTAATGCCACCTTTTTAGGGTGATAACCGTCCCTTTATCTTAGGGAGGTTAAGATATGGCTCCTGGAAGTGGTTAGAGAGATTCTAGGGGCAGTTACTCATTTAAACGAGTGATTATCTGCCAGCTAACCCTCATCCCCGACTTCTTTAGGGTAAGTCGTGATAAGAACCGACTTCACAGGAGGAAGGTCGGTGCTAGGCGAGGCTCAACCCTTCGTATTGGGCCTTTTATGTGGACCTGGGCCTTATCATTGGGCCAGTGTATGAACATTAATTAATTTAGTTAATTTTTAACTCAACACACGTGCATCTAATTATATAACTTCATATTAGTAAAAATAATTATCTTTTATCTTGACTGCATGAATAATTATCTAAGAGAATGATTGTAATTGCATGACTGTGTAAAATATTTTACACTGTCAGTACATTAAAATTAAACTCAAATTTTTTATTCTCTTACTTTTTATATAACAAACAAGTTTACATGCCCAAGCTTAATAATTAAATTTTCTAATTCATTCTTTTAATTCTTCTATTAATATTTAAATGAGTAAATATATAGAGAAAGAGTACGTACTCCGTACTCAAAGAGAATGAGAGAAGGAGAAAGCGGGGGCGAGCGGTTGAGGGTGAAACACGGTGAGGAAGATGGCCATGCCATCGGAAGAGATAAGGGGGAGAGCGTGGGTGGGTGTGCATCCGGTGTTAAGGAGGGTTCTTCTCGAGAGGGGTTAGGAAAGCCATCCAAGGTCTCTTTTAGAGATAAAGTCGGACCAAGATGGAAAGCAGCACAAGTTTGGTTCGAGAAGAGTTCAAAGGCCCAATTTGCATGGTGATGGAGGCAAATCAACTGGCATTAGGATGGGGAAGCAAGAAAAACATGAAATTGCGCCATCTCCATCGCGCAGAACTCCTTCACGTCGTGGAATTTCTCTACGGAAGCGTCCTCGGCCTTCCTCCTTGCAGAACTCGCCAGTTGATAAAAATGGTGACACAACGGAGGAAACCTTAGTAGATGGAAGCATGACAAGTGCAGTGTCAGGGGGTCCAAAGGTGGCAATTATTGAGGATCAGAGTGTGCCAGTACCGCAGGACAAACCACCTATTGAGGTTGGTGATTCTATTTAGAGTTTATGTTCTTATTTATTCTGTCCCTATTATTTATGGATAGTTTAAATATGATTGTTTGGAATATTATGTTGACTTTCGTTTGATTATGAGAGATGCAAACACAGTGGCAGATACTATGGCAAAGATGGCGATGAAGTTACAAGTTTCGCATGTGGAGCTTCTTTCACCTTGGGAGGAGTTTAAGAGTTGTCTTAAACGGGACTGTCCCTCTATTTAAGCAGTTCCTTGTTTTGTTTCTTTTGTTTTTCTTTGTTTAATTTATTTCAGTCACCAAAAAAAAAAAGGTAAACAAAAAGGATAGATTGAAATTGAATACAAAGATAATCACTCTATTTTCTACTCACTTTTTTTAAGGAACAAGAAAGAGACTTCTCAACCTGACTTGTCCACGTCATAGTTTGGGAATTAAATCGAAGGGAATTTATTATTTTTTATCAGTAATTTTAGTCATTAGTCTAATTTTTTTAGTTTAATAATTCAACAATATATTTTTAATTTATATTTTAAATATTATTAACTAACTGAAGAAAATCTCATGCCCTAAGCTGTTCAAGCTGTGATCTTGATGGTTTGATGAACCAGAAGGGATTAAGAAAGGGAGAGAAATAAGTTCTTCTCATTGTTGGAGAGAATGAAAAATCTCCTTAGAAAATATTTGTTGAGTTATTACACCTTATATACTATGTACTTTTTATGTACTTTCACTAAAAAATAATTACAATGGTAAACCTATTATTGATAAAGAAATAATCTAGGTAACACCCTCCCGCAAGCTAGAATTGTGTAAATCTAACAATCCTAGCTTGGAAACATTAGCAAGAAAAGGACCCGGTGGCAGAGCTTTTGTAAGAAAATCAGCAAGTTGATCCTTGGAATGAACTGGCATAAGATGAATGAGACCAGACAAATGCTTTTCACGAACAATGTGGCAGTCCACTTCAATGTGTTTAGTTCTTTCATGAAAGATGGGATTATTGGTAATGTGAATGGCTGACTGGTTGTCACAGAATAGAGTGATAGACTTTTGAAGCGGCAAGCCAATGAAATCCATTAAGAAAGATAACCAACTAGCTTCACAAGTGGCAACAGCAAGAGACCTATATTCAGCTTCTGTAGAGGACTTGGCAACTGTGGTTTGCTTCTTACTCTTCTAGCTAATGAGTGAGTTCCCAAGCATGAAGCAATAACCGGAAACAGAGCGACGAGTATCGGCACAGGTAGCCCAGTCAGCGTCGGCAAATCCAGTAAGATGCAGATTAGAAGTAGAGGTGAAGAAGAGACCAGTTGCAGGTCGGCCTTTTAAATATCGGGGTACACGAAAAGCAGCCTGTAGGTGAGAAGTGGTTGCACAATCCAAAAATTGGCTCAAACGTCCCACAGCATAAGAGATATCGGGTCTAGTGTTTGTGAGGTAAAGGAGTCGGCCGATGAGCTGTCTGTAAACAGTGTTGTCTGTTAAAATGGTACCTGATTCCTTTGAGAGTTTCTGAGTATAATCAAATGGAGTAGAGAGAGGCTTGCAATCTAGATAACCAAAATCTCTGAGAAGGTCCATGGTGTACTTCCGCTGGTAAATGTGAATTCCAGAGTTAGAGCGTGCTACTTCCATTCCCAAGAAGTATTTGAGATCACCAAGATCCTTTATTTTGAATTTGTCATCCAAATCTTGCTTGATGGAATTGATTTCACCAATGTCATTCCCGGTTAAAACCATGTCATCAACATATACTAGAATGGCAGTGAAGCTTTCAGATTGTTTCTTGATGAAGAGTGAATGATCATAAAAAAACTGCTTATAACCAGCATCCACAAGAGTCTGAGTGAGCTTAATGTTCCATTGCCTGCTTGCTTGCTTAAGCCCATATAGAGATTTTTGCAATTTACAAACCAAACCTGGTTGTGATACAGCCAAACCGGGTGGTAACTTCATATAAACTTCCTTGTCCAAATCTCCATGAAGGAAGGCAGTGTTGACGTCCAGCTGTTTCAAATGTCATTTCTTTGCCGCTGCTAATGCTAACATTACTCGTAGGGTAGTCATTTTGACAACTGGACTAAAAGTATCACCATAATCTACTCCTTGCACTTGAGTGAATC
>NC_029793.2:143326307-143328698 GCF_000816755.2 Arachis ipaensis | reverse complement strand
CCTTTGTTCCTAATTTAAAACCAAGAAAAGCTGTTTTTCTGGCTCTTGGGTCTAATTTTGTTCTTGAATTTGTTAATGTGGAGGCATATGCAAGAGAACCAAATACTCTTAAATATGAAAGGTCAGGTAAGTTACCATACAAAAGCTTATAAGGACTAGCATTATCCAGGTTAGTGCTGGGCAGCCTATTAATTAGGTGAATGGCGTGAGCAACTATGTATTGCCAAAAACAATGTGGAATTCCTGATTGAAATAGCAGTGCTCTAGCAACACCTAAAATATGCTGGTGTTTTCTCTCTACAATCCCGTTTTGCTCTGGTGTTTCTACATAAGAAGTTTGGTGTAAAATTTCAGTTGATGCAAAAAAGGATTTTAGAGTGAACTCTGGCCCATTGTCAGTCCTTATACACTTAACTTGTTTTTCAAATTGTACTCTGACAAAATTCACAAAATTAATAACCAATTGTGATGCTTCAGATTTGGTTTTCATAAAAAAAAATCCAAGTGAATTTGCTCTTGCCATCCACCACAGTCAAAAAATACCTATGTCCTTCATTGGAAGGGACAGAAATAGGACCCCAGATATCCATATGAACTAAGTCAAAACAATCTTTTATTTTAGTTGTACTAAGATTAAAAGATAATTTCTTTTGTTTTGCAAAATGACATGAATCACAAGGAAATTTTGAAGCAATACAATCTATAAAAGGATAATACTTCTTCAGAAAAATCAATTTATGCATGGGTATGTGTCATAATCTAAGATGCCAAATGTTGTTGTGCTCACTGTGTGAAGGTGTGGTAGGATGAGTAGTAGTCGTAGTTGCCGCCAATGAAGCTTGCTTTGTTGGAAGAGGGGGAAAGTGAGAGAATTCTGGTTCTCTACTCATTGTATATAACCCTTCTATACACTCAGCAATGCCAATCATTTTTGATGTGGATTTATCTTGTATCTCACAACACTTATCATTGATTAACAGTTGACAATGTAAGTTTGAGGTTAACTTTGACACAGATATCAGTTTAAAATCAAAAGAAGGAATGTGTAAAACATTTTTGAGAAAAAAAATTTTTAGAGAATGTGATTGTGCCAATGATGGTGCTAACAGTTTTGGTCCCATTTGGCAATATCACATTGATTGGATCAATATTTTGAAAACTTGCAAAATCTTTTAAGTCAAAAGTCACATGATCTGTTGCACCGGAATCAATGACCCATAGTGCAGATTTTGGAGTGATAATGCTCATAATTCTTGCATTAAAATATAATGCAATGGTTTTACCTGGAGTGAAAGTTTGAATGGAATTAGTCAAAATTTGATTTGCATTATGAGGTTGTTGCTGCACACTTTTGTCTTTGATCAACTCTAACAAGGCAAATCTTTACTCTGGAGTGAATCCAGATCTTGATATTCCAGTGTTCTCTTGGAGACAATCCTAACCCTACCCAAGAGTTGAAATTTTTATATAAATCCAACTCTATTCTATCCGCGGGTTGAAAATATCCCAACTCTAATCTTACCCACTCTTAACCCACAGGTACTCAAGTCTACCTGCAAGTTACAAAAAAGATATAACATTATGATAATTTAAAATAGAACTGACTTTTATGTAAAAAAAAATATTAAATTATCAATTCATGATTTTCTTTTAATAACTAAAGATCTTTTGCATTTAGTGAGAGGTCTTTGGTTCAACATCTATTTGAAACATATTTTTATATACAAAAATACTAATTGTACATCAAAATCAGCTACTAAAATCAGCCACCAATGTATTTGTATATAAATATATGTATAGTTTAATTTATTTTCAATGTGTATTTATACTACAACATGTATTTTATACTAATGGCTGACTTTGGTAGTTGATTTTGGTATACACATAGCATAACTCTTTTTTATATATATATATATATAAGGTGCGGATTAATCGGGTAGAATTGAAGTTCAGCTTGCACCCTATCCGATTCGCACAAAAATCATACCCACATCTTATCCTACTCGTTGCGGATCGAATTGACAGCTCTATCCAATTGAATGTAATCGGATTAGATACCCACACATAAAGTGCAGGTTGCCATTCCTAAATGCATGTTATGTATGATTTCCTACTCTTTGTCAATGTGTTGTCATGCGTTGGTTGAAATTTAAAAAGATGAATTTGATGGGTTATTGAAGTTGGGATTTTATTATTTTAACATGGTTCCCATCAATTTATTGGTAAATTTTTTTTTTCAATTTAGAGTTATGGTTAGAAGCATTCTAAAAGACTAAAAGTATTATTTCTTTATGATATTTTTTGAGTTCGACTAATTAAGAACTAATTTATTATTAATTTAATTTTTATTTAAAGATTTGTCATTGGCTAATAAATTATTACAAATATAAA
>NC_029793.2:143301828-143325912 GCF_000816755.2 Arachis ipaensis | reverse complement strand
TTAACAGGTACTTTTAAGATCTCAAGATAATCACATGTAGAAAATTTTAATAAAAAATATTTTTATTTCCATGAAAAAAAAATACAAATATATTTCAATATCCCTTAATTAATGCCCTTAAGATTACATATTTGCACTAGTAGCTATTCTAGACTAATAAAAACATCAATTACGTCAAAGATAGTCGCAATTTCCAAAGAATAGCCTAGAAAGATATACTGCCTAATACCTTGGGCATTCATTCCAAATACGTCGAGGATGGAGATTCCATGTTATTTTTAAACCATGGGCGAATATATTTCACACCCACAGTCTCTTCTGCATGCATACATACATAGTAACTAAATCACTCTCCAAGGAAAGCGATCGCATAAAGTTTGATTTGCAATTAATTAATTGGGATAACTGAGAGCTATGATGAATCTAAGAAGTTGATCGAAATCCAAAAAATAAAAAAAGGAGTACGTGAGCTTCCCTTTTATTTAATTTTCACCTAACCAAAGCTAAAGAGAGACATGTATATATAGATAGATACAAAATGAAAGGAGTTGACCAAGCAGACGATATATGATGAAAATAAGTTGCAACGGGTGCCGCATACTCCGCAAAGGTTGCAATGATGATTGCGTAATAAGGCCATGCCTGCAGTGGATAAACTCTCCGGAGTCCCAAGCCAATGCCACACTCTTCCTTGCCAAATTCTACGGTCGCACTGGCTTGCTCAACCTCATCACTGCTGCTCCCAAAAACCTTGCCCCGGGTTTGTGAAACGAGAAAGGACAGAAAACCATCAAAATTTATTGTTTTTAATTATTAGTTAGTTATCAATATTTAAAAGTATAGAATAAAATATATTGTTGGATTATTAAATTAAAAGAACTAAAATTTAAAGAATTAACTGTGATTCCTACTCCCTAGCATTTCTCACGTAGAATTCATTGCATTTGCAGCTGTGTTTAGGTCTCTCTTGTATGAAGCTTGTGGGAGAATAGTGAATCCCGCATATGGCTCCATGGGCCTCTTCTGGACGGGACAATGGGCCCGATGCGAGGCTGCTGTCCGTGCTGTCTTGATGGGGTCCAAGCCCAATGATGAGGTGGCACCTTTTCATTCCCCAAGCTGGGGGTCTTGTGACATACGCCACGTGCCAAGACTCAACACCGGTCTGGTCGACGTCAGAGACAGAACCGGGAAAATCTTCAAGCCCCAACCGCGAGTGGCTTTGCTGGAGTCGGATGTGCTGAGCCAGATTCAGCCCAACCGAGCCACCAAGGAAACCGAGATCAACTTGGAACTCTCTCTTGGCTTCCATTGATAATTCAGCACAGTATACCATTGTCCATTGGGCATGTAGGAAGGAGATAGGAGCTATGAATTTCTTAAACTAAAGTTTGTTTGCTTAGAGATAACAGCATACTATTAGGCTTTTAATTAGTATCTGTCTTCTTTATTTTAGCCAGATGAAAGAGCTTCAACATTTATGATTTACTAATACTTTCAAGTGTGAAAGTGAGCTGTTTGGGTACAGGAAGAGTGACCCACCTTTCATACATCAAATAACTTTTAGTGGCCATTAAAAGCTAATCATTCTCTTGGACTTGGACATTGAAGGATCTGCACACTCTACACCGTTTACACTTCCATGGTTTTACAACTGGAGAAATCTAACTCTCCACAATCTATCCCAAATCTTTTGTGACAAGTGGTTGCACTTCCGTACAATTTCCCTTTTTATTTTTTATCAATTGTTTTTAATATTAAAAATAAAAATATATACAAAATAAAAATAATGCATATAATATTTCTCTTTCAAGAATATTTTTTTTTATTTGAAATAAGTTTGGAAATGTTTGAGGGTTCAGAAGTCAAGTTATGATCAGATAAAGTTCGGTTAAAAATTATTTTTTTTACAAAGAATTGCCAAACCTCTATTTTACCAAACTTCCTTATCAAAACCAATGGTTTCACACTTGAAAATAATACTAAACAAGCTTAATACCATTCTATGTCATTTCTATCTCTTCCACACAAACCAATCACTCAATTATATTCAATTCCCTTCCACACAATCCAACAATCCAAACAACATAACTCATGCTCATCATAATACATTATCATCATCAAACATCAACATCAACAATCAACAATATCATCATTCATTAACTCATTCTCAACATAATTCCATATTTTTGTCAAGGGTACTAAACATTAACATACTTACATATTCTAACCTATCCTATGGTCGTCTAGCTTACATTTTCATGAAATATTATATATTATCCACGAGAAAGCAAAACCATACCTTGGCCGATTTCTCCCTAATGCTGAAGCACCTCAAATTTCTACGTTCCACTAACGCCCAAGGTTCCAAACGCACGCTAAACAGAAAAAAGAAAAAATATTTTTTTTATTGGAGATTCATATTTTAGATATTATTGTTTTAATAGAATATACTAGCAAAATATCAAACATATAATAATATAGACAACAAAAAAAAATATAATAATGTTTTCTCCGTTTGTCTTTTATATTCGATATAATAAAAGTGAATTACAGTAAAAGTTTAGGAGGCCAACAATTTTATTGAATTTTAGCCAGCATGTAACCAACAAAGAAAGGTGAGTCATTAGATGAAATCTCACACCAATCTCACATCATTAAATCATCATTAATGGCTATTTGATAGCTACCAATCACAAAGTTGATGGTGCTTAGCATTGCTCATACTTATAATCACGCAAATGAGATCCTGCAAATTAAATATCCACACAGGCGAACTACTTCTGTTTAAAATAAGTGTTTGGATTTCACGTAGCACGAATGGCAGAGAGCGGCGATCTAGTTAAACAAATAATAATGGCATGGCTCGTTAAAGAGATACAGTAGGATTTAATTATTGGCCTGTAGTGGCAAAATTGTTATATACAAAGAATCATGAAAAGGAAACAAGTTGATGAGTGATAATGTATCAAGTAGCAAAAGACTAGCTAGTAGCTACCATCATTCATGTCAATTATCAACGTTGCAAACAAAACATAAAACTTAAGGGTACATGGACGAATTTCATTATTAAGCAATCAACGGAAATGGTGCGGCAAATGAAGCCCTCTTGACGAATCTACCTTTCATTCTGGGCCTCTTCTCTGCATTCAATTTCCTAACCTCGTACCTTATTTTCTTGGAGAACAACCTTGTTCGGCGCTTCTCTCTGTACCTTGACACTCTTGCCTCTCTACCCCCGTCTCCCAATATTACCGATGATGGGTTACACCCCAATCCAATCATCAATTCACCATAACCATGATGAAGCTCTGTTCCCCCTGTTGCCTGTTTAAAAGTACCACAAATTAATTAATTAATTAAACCTTCTTAACTATTGCACATAGCCAAAGCAGATAACTAATAGTAGCATATATACCATGGTATGAGGCCAGCAATCATGGAGGTCCAAGTTTGGTTTGTGACCTGTAGTCCATGGAGATTTATGACTACCACCCCACGCATTGATTACTCCCTCGTAATCTAGCTGCAGCAATATCTTCCTCTTCTTATTAATTGCATCTTCATCGTCGTCATCATCGTCTTCTTTCTCTTTGACCTTCTCCTTATCTATCTCTTCAGTTTCATGAGATTCGTCGTAGTCAAAGCTAAACTGAAACGCCGTTTCTCTTCCAATCTCCATCATCATCATGTGATTATCTCCCTCCTCGAGCTTGCAACTACTACAGGTAGCATCCATGTGTTCCTGTTCCTGTTCCATTTCCACCTTCACTACCTTATTATTATTATTATTGTTATCAATAAGACCAAGGTGTTCCATCCCAACGCACTCGTTCTCCATTCCCCTACCCAGCAAGCTCTCCACATCAGCCGCAAACTCAGCAAGATCAGCTTCCGATGGAAGAAAGCCATGCAAGTGAGAACCAAAGGAGCCCTTGCTCTCTTCGCTCTCCTTCTTGTTATTATTCTCAGCAGGACTGCATAGCTCGGCTACAAAGGGATCGAATACAGGAACCCTATAAAGAAGCTGCTCCTCGTTGTCTTCATGGGAATTCACTTCATCGGAGCCCTCGCCCTCTTCCGGCACCAGATGAAAAGGCTGCTGGTTGTTGTTGCGGCTGCTCCAACAAGACTTGGATGTTGGACGAGTTGAAGAAGACGAATGATTGGTCTTACCACCGTTTCGGGGCGTGCGAGCTTTCTTTGTGAAGCCATGGTGCCACGTAGGAGCACAGGTAGAGGTAGTGTTGAGAGGGTCCAAAGTTGCGGTTTTCAAGCGCAGCCTCTGATGCCTGCGAGCGAGTGGGTTAGCGGAGTGAACAGAAGAGTCACATGCTTGGCAGAGGAAAGCATCATCGGCAGCACAGTACCACCGTGCTCGCTTCGTTATGCAGCTATCGCACGCTCTTGCCGTTTTGCCACCGACGGCGTTTGCCACGTTCTTACTCGACGGACTCATCAAGTTGTTGTTGTTGGTTTCAAAACTTGAAATTCAATTTAACCTTGTTTGATGCTTTTGTTAGTGAACACCTGGCACTAAAAAAGGGAAGGGAATGCAGGACAATTATTTTAGTGAGGAACGGAAAAGAAAGAAGTGTGTGTGTGACCCACTTGGATGCGCTTTTGCAGTGCATTTAACAGCGAGAGATCGTTCCGCTTTGCACTTTTGGGACCTGTTGGTGGGTCCCACTTGAATTGGTGGGAGGTGCGGGCCTTATCTGCTTTTTCATTGGTGGAGATCAAAAAGTTAATCCAAATCCCTGCCTTCTCATTGGCTCCCTTTCTCATCAGACGGATTTCGGGTGCCCATTTGGATCATTCTCCCATCTCTCCAACTAATATTTACTATTTTTAATTTTTTAATAACACTTAAAACGCCCGAAATAGAAAAGTACATGCCCCAACTCCCTTACAAGCCATGAAGCCAACCAAAACAATTATTTTTAAAATTCAACAAATTAAGTTCTATACTCTTTACATATTAGCATTCTACAACCTCAAATCACAAAGGAGTCACTTAAATAAAAATGTCTATTTTAGATATTTTTAATAATTAAAATTTAATATATATAACTGATTAAATTATTTTATTATTTATTATAATTAAATTGAATAAATTGGTATTTTGCTAAGCAAAATTTAATGATAAAAAATAAAATTTTTACTAATAGTTATTTTTTCAAAAAATAATTTATTTTTCTTAAAAGATGAAAAAAGTTAATATTAGTTAACACAAAAAATTTAAAATAGATTAAAAATAAAGTTTTTTAAAAGTTAGAAAGGAGGAGAATGTACATTTATAAAATAGAGGGAGAGGATTGTTATTTTAGCATCTTACAAGAGATGGGAGTGAAATTTTCTCAATCTTAACTAAATATATTGAGTTCAAATCCTAAAAATGGAAAAAAGAATTCTTATAAAAGAGACGTTTATGAATTCACACTACTACCATTAATCAAGTTGGATCAAATTAATGAAACTTAGCACATAAAAAAAATTATAAAATGAAATGATAAGTACATAACGAGGAAGGAAGGAAGAAGAAAGGATGAGTGAGTGGATCTAAAATTTCTTTTATCAGCATTCGAATTGCTTGAAAAATTAGAGTGAGACCGTTTTGTAAGGTTGTCTAGGTCCCTCGTTATACCATTGCCATACCAGGTTTGGGTTGTGCGGTCCCCTAATGCAACATTTCCCTTTCCCTTCCTGCTCATACTTCCGTGGCATTTTCCCAATTATTTCTTCTTCGACTTTGTGTGACCGTGTTGCCATTGCCCAATCCAACCCTGCCACCTCATCTTAGCCCCCTTCGTCTTATGCTACTACACAGCGTGTTATTTAATTTGGAAAGCCAAGTTTACTATATGGTCACATCCATGTTGCTATTTATCCTAATTTTCTTGAAGCATCCAATATTATATTAGATTGTCTTTGATCCGGTCACTCATCAGGGTATTCTATCAACTAGTAATCCAGTACCCATGTTGCAGATACAAAAGTAACCCAATGACATCATACGCACATAATCATTGATTAATTCCATGATAGATGGAGTGTCATTTATGTATGTGCTCTTTAATTAGAAATAATAGTAAATGTAAAAGGTTTTTAAATTAGTGGCTCGGGAAATACGGAAATTAAGCAGGGAAGGAAGGAAATTCTAAACGGATAAACAAGAAATTGAGGTCTACGTATCCAAAAGACGCATTGATTAGGAGGTTGACAAGTCATCCAACATTGATTAGTACTCTATGAATTTGGTTATCATTATCGCTAGAATAGAAATGAATGGACATAGTTAATTATAAAATGATGACAAGTTAAGATAAGAATTTGGCTCTAGTTACATCCAGCAAAAGGGATATTTATAGTGATGGGGAGACTTGTGAAAATTGGTACAAAAGACTCCAAAGTCCAAATCGGAGCCATATGGGAAATGCAAGTGAGGATATAATGTGACGGGGAAATATGTCGATAAATTCCTCAGCGTGATAAGGACACCCTATTGCAATCCATTTCCTCTCTCTTCCCACCGCACATGTCCAAGTGGAATCTTATAAATCTCATTTCTGCTTAGTTAGTTTTTTTTTTTTTTTGTGAGATGGATTGGATAACTCCGGTCTTAGGTAACACAAGACACTCGCATTACACACTCACCCACACAATATTAAAAGACTCATATTAAACACTTGGTGCATTCGCCAAAGTTTGAACTCGGGTGCAGCTGAGGCTTAGTTAGCTTAGCTTGGGAACTTGACGCCATTTATCTTTTATTTCATTCTGATTTCTTAACTATGATTGGGCCTTCTTTATGGGCCATTATCTATTAATGGGTCTAGAGACCAATGGTGACTTTGTTCCCTTTAGAAGCAGGATGGTCAAACGAGGCCTTTTGCTACAGCTTGAGCATTGAGTAATCGTATATTTTTATCCTTTTTGGTCTTGATGGTATCTATCTAACTGATTAGGATTAGCACTTAGCAGAACCACTTGGGCTGTTTTTCTAAATACAGGCGGTTTGTCACTTAACTTTGGGCTTCGCTTAGATCCCATTAAGAGTATCCATTTTTGGATTTTTGGTCAGGGTTAAAATATAGGCTTTTGGGCTTTTGGCCGCTTCATGTACCAGAAAAAACCTACGATAAATTATTATAATTAATTTTAAATTTTTTAAATTCAAAATTTAAAAAATTTAAAATTCATTAACTAAACCTAATTGAAACCTATAAAAACATTCTTCTTCTCTCTCACATTAACCTATCCACCTCTAACAATCACACACACAAACCTCTCTCTCTTTCACCATTAAGCTCTCTCCGCCTCCCCACCGCAACCCACTCCTCCCATGGCTTCCGCTTCTATTTTGTAGCAGTGAACATAACATTCCGAAACAAAGCAGGGCCAAGCAAGGTTGAACAAAGCTCTCTCTCACATGACTGCCACATTTATGGCACCGTTGATTTTATTTTCGGTAACGCCGCTGTAGTCTTCCAAAATTGCAACATCTTCCCCCACCTCCCTATGACCGGCCAATTCAACTCAATTACCGCACAAGGCAGAACCGATCCTAACCAAAATACCGGAATCTCCATACACAACGCAACGATTCGACCCGCTGACGATTTGGCCCCTCGCGTTGGTGTTGTGAAAACGTACCTTGGTAGGCCGTGAAAGCAATACTCGAGGACGGTTTTATCGAAAAATATAAAAAAAAAACATTCATTTAATATGAAAAAAAAACATCCTAATACTTAACAAAAGAAATATTCAATTATATTTTAGCAAAAAATAATTAATTATTTATAAAATTTAAAAAAAATAAAATTTTTAAAGAAATAGACACATTCATATTTGCAATACAAAAAAATTTGAAAAATATATAAAAGAACATCCATTTAGTATGAAAAAGAAACATTCTGATACTTAACAGAAGAAACATCCATATATATTAACTCGTATAAATTTTGGATTCACCAAAGATATTTTGGCTGATTTTTGGCTAATACCCTTTTGGTTTCCTAGCATTATTATTATTCATCACAGAAGAAGAAGAAGCGAAGGGATGTGTGGTTCTGATGGAAAATGGTAAAGAACAGAAGGAAAAATTGGAAATAGTGGAACCAGATCTATATAGAAAGACTTGAACTTTGAGAGGTTGTATAAGGTAGGGAAGTGTTGAGCAATAGAAGAGTGAGAAAAAAAGAGAAGTTCTAACGCCTAAACTGAAACTACAAACTACTTTTCTCCTTTGTGACATGAAGGGTTAGGAGAATGCAAGCCTTTTCATGCTGTTAAAGTTGTTGTTGCTGCTATTCTTGTCCATGGTGGAGATCAAGAAGAAGAAGAAGCAACGAAGAAACATGCATAACAATATAACCAATGTGACTTAGTTCTTCTTCAATCTAGATTCAAAGTGAGAGATATGAAGGTGTGTGAAACTATATAGAGATTCAGCGATGATAAAGTTAAAAAATTAAAAAAAAAAAAGAATTAGGGCTGTTAGCTTTTAGTTAGAACTATTAATTAACCATAGTTACCAATTAACTAGAGTTAGCTTTTAGTTAGCACTTGTATATATCATCAACTATAAGGTAGTAAGAAATCTCATATTTTCATATACTATTTCTCTTTGCTTCTCTTTTCTCGCACCCATCGTCAACCTGCAACCTCTTCACGGCTCTGGATTTTATCATGATGCGGTGAGCATGGATGTTGCAATCGCGACAAGAATCTGAGTTGAGCTAAGAGAAAGAAGGAGATTATTACTAAAGGTTCCCGATTCGGCCATCTATGGCGAATGAGGAACATCTGGAGAGTCCAGGCTCGGATATGGAGGATGAATTCTCTCCAAATGACATTCGTAACTTCACAAAACTCCTTAATTGACTCACCAATTTCTAGAACTCTCAAAGCAGAATGAATCGCTCTGCATCTCCGAACGGTGCAAACTCTCACAATTCCTCAACCAATTCGACCTTGGATTTGCACAACCCCTATTATTTTCATCCAGGTGAGAATCCTGGAATCTCGATAGTGAATGTGACTTTAACTGGTTCAAATTATCATTCTCGGTCAAAAAATATGAGACTTGCGTTAAAATCAAAGAACAAGTTACAATTTATTGATGGAACTCTAATGAAACCTGAAGAAACTGATCCTAATTTTTTAGCTTGGAAAAAATGTAATACTTATGTAGTAGCTTGGCTGAATCTATCCCTGATTAGTGAAATCTCTCAGAGCAATATTTGGAACTAAAATGCATAAGACATGTGGAATGATCTCAAGAACAAATATCATAAGGGAGACCTGTTTTGAATTGCCGATCTTGAGGAAGAAATGTACACATGTAAATAGAAAGACCTCAGGATAACTATCTATTTCACTAAACTGGGAACCATTTGGGAGGAATTAGAAACTTTTTTACCTATTCCGAGTTGTCTCTATGGTGTAGAATGCACATGTGGTTTAGGAGTGATGAGAAGATATAGAAAGTAGCGACAATTAGTGAGATTGTTGAGAGGTTTGAATGAAGTGTATGGTACTGTCAGGTCTCAAATCATGCTCATGACGCCTTTACCTGATGTGATGAATGCAGCCTTTAGCATGTTAACTCAACAAGAGAGGCAGTTCCACTCCTTAGATAATGGAGAATTGAGGACTTTCATCAGATATTCTGATTTGATTGAGAATGAGAAGCAATTTCAGCATCAAAATACAAATGGCTATAGGGGAAGAGGTAGTTCTAGCCAAGGAAGGGGTGGTAGAGGAGGTAGAGGGCCTCCTAAACTAGGTTCTTTCTGTCAAAAGACGGGGCACTTGGTAGACACGTGCTATAAAAAATATGGACCATCTCCACACATGAAACAATCGTAAAAGGCCATCAACTATGCAGCAACCTCACTTGGCGCGGAAATTGATGAGTCAAGTAAGGCATCAGTACAACTTTCAAATAAAAAAGGGGACTGCAAGACATCCACAATTTTCTTATCTCAAGAACAAAAAGATACTTTAATTTCTTTTCTCCAGTAGAATAATTCTTCACAGCCTGGTCATGTCATCAACCAAATCACAATACAGTCAGGTATACCAAGCTATATTTTATCCACGAGTGCACATATATCTCAAATTTTATTTACAATGTCTTTTTCTGCACATACCTGGGTCGTGGACAGTGGTGCCACTGATCATGTCACCTTCTCTTTAGCCAATTTTCATAGCTATCACAATATAAAATCAATTTTAGTGAAACTTCCAAATGGTCACCAAACAATAACTCACATTGCTGGAACTACAATATTTTAAAACAAGTTGTATCTCATTGATATGTTATACATACCATGTTTTACTTTCAATTTGTTATCCGTTTCTAAAGCTGCTAAATAGTTAAATTGTTATTATTCCATATCTAACACTACTTGTGAGATACAGGACATAAATACTTGGAAGATGATTGGGTATGCTAATGTGGCTGGCGGTCTTTATACATTGATAATCACACCACCAAATTCACAGGTGGATACATTCTAAAAAGAAAGAATTCCATCTGATCCCTATCTTTTATGCCGATCTCAGCAAGCAGTACCGAAAAAAAGGAGTGAAGGTTAGCAGACTTGGTTGCCTGCCACGGCCCCTTTGAAACCAACTAAGTCAAGCTCAATTACACAAAACTAAAGGTCAAAAGAATAAGGATTAAGTTAGTGTTCAATGAGCTCGAGATAGCTGAGTTTAACGGTCGGGCAAGAGGAAAGGACACCCGGTACAGTTTTTTTTAGCCTCAGCCCCCAAAGCACACCACACCTGAAAAAACTTACTTTACTTACTATAGCTTGCTTATTGGTGAAATAAAAAATTTCGTAAGAAAACAAAGACATGAGAAGGCAAAAGAAATAGAAAAAGCTGCCCAAGTCTTGTCTTGGTCTTGTGTTCATTAATGTCCCCCAATCCCATGTCTTTCTTGGTTGGACCAACCCAACCGGTGATTTACAATTCCAACAAGTCTCTCTTTTTTTGGGGGCACATAAAACTAAACTCATATTCACAATACAGATGCATCATCTCATATGGCACACAACGTAGTGTAGAAAATAATACAAAATATGACATTTTAGGTTTGGATATATACATGCAGATAGGATGCTTGTAATAAAAAGAAAATACCTCTCTTTGATAACATAGATTGTATGAAGCCTTGTGATTTCTATCATTATGCCAAACAAAAGAAACTTCCTATTGTATAAAGTGTCACAGAATCTAATGAAATTTTTGACTTAGTACATGTTGATATTTGGGGTCCTTGTGCTACTCCCTCAATTGCTGGACACAAATATTTTTTAACTGTAATTGATGACATGAGTCGTTTCATCTGACTCTATTTTATGAAAATGAAATCCGAAGTTTAGTTGTTGATTAAAGAATTTGTAGCATATATTCAAAAATATTTTGGAAAAATTATAAAATGCTTTAGATCGGACAATGGGTATGAATTTCAATTACACAATTTTCTGCTGAAGGTATTATGCACCAAACATTATGTGTGAAAATATCCCAACAAAATGGGATTGTGGAGCGAAAGCATCAACACTTATTAAGCATGGCTAGAGTAGTAATTTTTCATTCTTCAATTCAGGACTTATGCAGCTGGGCATGTTGCCTACTTCATCAATCGATTATCAAATTCAGTTTTAAAAAAGATAAATTCCCTTATAAAATGTTGTTTTCCAAAATCCCTAATTTGATGGAATTAAAGACTTTCGGCTGCTTAGCTTATGCTTGCACTCTTACAGCCCATAGGAAAACAATTTGATAAACGTGCAAGAAAATGCATTTTTTTAGGACATAGACACAATGTAAAAAATTTATCCTAATTGACATAAACACAAGAGAAATACTCCTCTTTAAACATGTTCAGTTCTAGGAGCAAGTATTTTCCTATCAACACAAGGCTTTAATCAATTTTGACCAGCTATTAGTTCTTGATAACTCTCACAAAAATCCAACATCCCTACCTCAGGTCATTGATCTTCTTATATTTGAGTCACTTGACACACTCCATGAACATATTTCACCTAGCATACACCATACATCTATTCTTGATGAAACTCCAACTCTTATGGAGTCTGGCACCTTTTCCATAATTCCACATGTATCTTATGACATTGCACATCATTCAGATTTTACCATTACCCCTGAATCCCTGATAGTGAGGCTACAGCCGCTCCCAGTGGTTTTGCATCTTTTCCACCTCCCCCTCCTCTAGTCTGAAAATCCAGTCGAACTAAGAAACCACTTGCATACTTACATGATTATCATTATCCTACGATTTTGTTTACAGTAGAATCATCAACTTCAAATAGGTACCCTTTTCAAAATTTGTCTCATACAACCATTTTTCTCTAAAATTCAAAGCCTTTTTCCTAGCTGTTGTTGTCATTTCGGAACCAAAATCTTATACTAAAGTTGTGGGATTGAAGTGTTGGAAGGATGCTATTGATGCTGAGCTTCGTGCTCTTGAACATAATCAAACATGGATAATTATTCTTCTACCTCCTGGAAAGAATGTTGTGGGTTCCAAATGAATTTTCAAAGTGAAATTTAATGCGAATGGCACTGTAAAAAGGCACAAGGCAAGGTTGGTAGCTAAGGGCTTCACTCAACAAGTGGGTTTTGACTACTTTGACACTTTTAGTCTAGTAGTTCGAATGACTACACTGCGAGTTCTTTTTTCCAATGCTGTTCCGAAGCAGTGGATCATCTAACAATTGGATGTGACTACCGTTTTTCTGCGTGGTGAATTATTGGAAGAGGTTTACATGAAGATCACTGAAGGCTTGACAGCTCCTGCTGGTTCTGTGTGTAAGTTGAATAAGTCACATTATGGCCTCAAGCAAGCAAGTCGGTAGTGGAACACCAAACTTGTGTCTGTCCTATCTGAATCTGGCTACACGCAATCCAAATCCGATTACTCTCTCTACACTGAGCGCACAGAGTCAGGGTTCATAACCATTCTAGTGTATGTGGATGATCTCGTCTTAGCAGGAGATGATGGTTCCAAGATTGACCGAATTAAATTTATTTTGGATGCTCGATTCAGCATCAAAGATCTTGGAAAGTTGAAATACTTTCTCGGAATAGAAGTAGCTTACAAGACTAGAGGGCTTGCCTTGTATAAAAAGAAGAACACCATTAATATCTTGGAGGAATTTGGTTTATTGGAGGCGAAACCAGCATCTACACCCATGGATTACTCGATTAAGCTCTCGAAAACTTATGGGGACCCGTTCCATGATACTTCGGTCTATAGAAGGCTCATTGGTAAGCTTCAATACCTTACCAATACCAAACCGGGCATTACTTTATAGTTGGTAAACTAAGCCAATATCTGAATTCTCCAACTATTGAACACCACAAAGCAGTTATGTGTATACTCCCTTACTTGAAGAATGCTCCAGCCACTGGGTTGTTCTTCCCTCTCACCACCGATTTCAAGCTCACAGGGTTCGCTGATGCTGATCGGTCGACATGTCTCGACACTAGGCGGTCTGCTTTGGGATATTATTTTTTTTCTTGGCACTACTTTGGTATCTTGGAAAAGCAGCAAGCAACAGACAATATCTCGGTCGTTCTCTGAGGCTGAGTACCGTGCTTTGGCGAACGCCACCTGTGAAGGGCTGTGGCTCCTTCGACTATTGGAGGTGCTTGAAGTCTCTCACAAAGACCCATTTATTTTTTACAGCGATAGCCAATCAGCTCTACATATGGCTGCCAATCATGTCCTACATGAGCGCACAAAACATATTGAAGCAGATTGCCATATTGTTCAAGATAAAGCTCATGAGGGTATTCTTAAGCTATTGCTAGTAACTTCAACCAACCAAACAACCGACCTTCTCACTAAGATTATGGCACTAGGACCTTTTAATTCATGTTTCTCCAAACTAGGATTGTTAGATATTCACACTCTTAATTTGAGGGAGAATGTTAGCTGATATAATATCACTTAATATAGTATTAGCCTAGCTATTTATACCAGATTTAGTTAAAACTGTTAACTGACCATAATTACCAATTAACTAGAGTTAGCTTTTAGCTAGCATTTAATTTGTATATATCTTCAGTTATATATTTTTGTGATTCTCCTTATTTTTTCAATAAGAAATCTCATATTTTTATATGCTCTTTCTCTCTGCTTCTTTTCTCTTGCACCCATCGTCAATCTGCAAGTCTGCAATCTCTTTACGGCTTTGGATTTTATTAAGAGCATTTGATAAGAAAAAAAATATTATTAAAATTTTAGTTTTTTGTCCCAAAAAGTTTTAATTCTCTGTATTCCTGTGTTTTCATTTTTTTGAAAGTTAATTTTGTGTCATGAATTAAAATTTATGAAACATAATATTAAATCTCAATATTTCAATCCCGATAAGCACAGCTTAAATGCACTAGAAACATTAAGATGCTCGTTAGTAAAATTCTAAGGCTATGTTTGGTTGGAAGAAAAGAAATAGAGAGAAAGAAAAGAAAGGAACGGAAAAAAATTGAGTGGATTTTTATTTTTCTAAGATGTGTTTGGATAGAAGGAAAATAAGAAGGAAAGAAATGTTATAAAAAGACAATTTTATCTTTATATTATAAAATATATTAAAAAAATAAATGGATAATATTGGAAGTAGAGAGAGAGAATTAGTTTTCTCTCTATTTTCTTTTCAATATTGGAGAGAAAAAAATTGGTAGGTCCTACCAATTTTTTTCATCTCTTTTTCTTCCTTTCTTATTTCTCTTTTCAACCAAATAATGAAAAATAATAAATTTTTTTCCATTTTTTTTCGTTTCTTTCTTTTTATTTTTCCTTTAAACAAACATAGCGTAAGCAAACATAGCCTAAGAGGATTGCACATGACTACATATTATATTCAGGCATTTAAAAATATATTAAACAAGTTTTAAATAATTCAATAATTTAAGTATTAAGATTATGGTAATTTTGAATAAAAATATTATAAGTCTTCTCTTCTTACTTTTATTATTATTGTTGTTATTGTTTGAGTAGTTTAACTCAAACCTTAAAAATTAATTAATATGAAAGTGTTGTTTAAGAGTCAAGACACTACAAAAATTTGTTCAACTTTAATTTTAAACTATAGACCAGGTAGGACTCTTATAACAATTACAATACGAGAGTAGCATGGCCTAGATGTAAATTAATTGAACTTGCAAGCATACGACACACGAGTAGGTGGTCAAGCATAATTCTCTCTCGATTTTTTTCCCGACTTATCATTTTGACCAAAGTTGCAACAATAATGCATTTTGACGTAACTATTAAGCGGGTTAGGTCTTTTCAAGTTCAACAACCTTAGTAGCTGAATGCTGATGAACCTTTAACTTCTTTTTCTGGTAGTCCGTTCGGAGGAGTGCTAGAGAGCAGCAAGTTTTGTATTTTGTAACCATCAATTGGCTATCAATAATGTTTTTAATGGTGTGAGATTACATTCAATAATAGAAGATCACTCACTTTTTTTTTTTATGGTTAAGTGCTGTAAAAAAGTGCTGGTCCTTAGACTTTTCCTTCCGAAAATATATACACATTCAATTCGCAGCTTCCTGAAGAGTATAACTAAATGTACTCATTCATTAACATTATTACACGTCAGCTTAGCTGTATTATATATTCTCCAATATTGTATTTATCAATTTAATTAACAATGTAGCATGCAACAAGGTAAGGCAACAATGATCATCATATTAAGAATAAATGATCATTTGTACCAATGAGAGATGAAAATGCTGACATTTGTATCCATGAAAACTCGAAACTAATCTTGTACCCATGATAGAAGTTGTCCGTGTGACAAAAGTGCCCTGGCTTGGATCTGAGCTTGGTTCGTGGGTTTCCGAACCTACGTAGCACTCCCAACCTCCCCCTCCCCCCAAATCTGAGCCAACCATTCATCATCTTCATCTTCTTCACCATCACCATCACCATAACCTCCATAACCTCCTATCACCATCACCTCAGCACCGCCACAGCCACCTCCTTTCACCACAACCTCCGGTGACAACCCACACCGCTGCGCCCCTTTCTCTTCTTCTTCCCCTCTTCTCACCTCCACTGAGCCCAGAAACCACAGCGCTAGCTCCTCCTCTCCACCAAAGCCCAGAGCAGCAGCGGCCATCTTCTCCATTCCTGGGTCTCCTCTCGTCTGCCACCAAACAGCCGCGACACCCAACCTTCTCTTCCAACCTGTCACCACTCCCCTATCCGAACCCTAGCTCCGCCAACCATCACCGTCAGCCTTTACGAGCCACTGCAACCCTCTTCCCTTTTCTTCCCTTTGCGTGTTCTCTGTCTTCCTCAGCCACACCAACGAACCGGCCACCTTCTCCTCCCACTACAAAAAAAAGGGGTTAAAATGGCGGTTTTTTAAGGTAATTACGGCGGTTGGTTTGTAACCGCCGTTTTTACCTGGGTTTAATGGCATCCTTCTCGTTAAAAATGACGTTTATAACCGCCATTTTTGCCTGTATTTAATGGCATCCTTTTCGTTTAAAATGGCATTTCTAAACGCCGTTTTTACCAGGGTTTAATGGCATCCTTTTCGTTTAAAATGGCATTTTTTAACTGCCGTTTTTACCGGATAAAAATGATATTTTTTTATCTTTTAAAAATGCAGTTTTTACTATTATTTTTATCTTGCTAAATAAATAATTTTTTTATTAAAATTCCACAATAACAAAATCATAATCCATAGACAAAATATTATATAACTCAGTATTAAACATAATATATGATTTTTTAGTATTACAAATAAAAAATAATAACTCCTATACAAAGTATCAAACTAAGAAATATTGTTAGTTCTATTACATTGGGAATTTTTCTAGAGATGCTCAACAAATTTGCTACAAATCATTTCAACATTTTCATTGTTCATGTCCTTGTAAATAAATATTACCTACAAAAGAAAATTGAACGTTAAAAATAAATAGTTGCTCAAATAAATAGCAAACTACCAGCATTTTGAAGAATTAAAAACTAAACCAACAGTCTCACAAGAGGGACTAGATATTAAAAAATTTATTCATTAAAATATATATATATATATTCTTAGCACTTAGCACTTAGCACGCACTTAGGGAGTTATATTAGAATAGAAAAAAAAGCACTTAGCACACAAGCCAGTTGCCCGGAAACAGAAAGATCACTTTTTTTAATGGAGGAAAAAGATAAATCATGTTGATACCTTTGTTAAATATATTTTTTCCTGGAGCAGGGAGCTTTTCTCTTCCTGAAGTTGAGAAAACGTCTAGAAGATGAAACAAAATCAAGTCAATAGTTAACAACACACGTGTGACATGACAATGACATATATTATTCATTGAAAAAAAATAATATTATGCCTACTCATCTAGTCTTGTACACCGAACAGCCAATTAAACACACCATGCAAGCAAAATGGATCACATAATACCTTACGTTGAAGTTTCGATAGCTGATCCAGCATGAATTGGGTCTGTACAGGAAACCACAATTGCAATATTAATAATGAGTAATGACTTTCTTCATTGAACATACAGTGAAACGCATGAGTGAGATTATATACCCTTGTGGATCTGATTAGCTTCAACGACGAATCTAGCTGCCTTTCCAGTGACTCTAGCTCTTTGCTGCTTAGAAGGCCAAGATCTTCTCCCATCAGGTTTCTAATAACATATACACCATGTTAAAGGATTCCATCAACATACAGAGCATCAATTCAATTCAATATAAATATATGTATATATACCTCTGGGACCTTTGTAGGGCTTCATAACGTGCCTTCAGCTTCAAGTATTCTTGTTGACTGCTTAATTCCTACATTCATAATGCCACAAAAATGCTTTTATAACTCAATTGCGCGCTCTAACACACTTTCTAAGCAAGGCATGATCTGAATCATTCACCTTCTTATAAAGATAGAGACATCTGATCAAGTATTTTTGTTTTGTTTTTCTTTTTATGAAAATAGACATTATTACTACCAAATAGCCTTTGCTTGCAACATAAACAGCCCCCTTCTTTTCTTTTTTATTTTTATATAGAGGAAGTTAGTATATAATATTTATAGATTATTACCACGAATTATACTATAGATTTTTTTTTAACATTTTTATTGTTCATATACCTAAATTTGTGCTGAAAGTCAAATGAGAAGACAAAAATAAGCTAAAATATCTATTGTTCAGAGGCATACAGTTCTGATGAATTGCAACAAATGATACTACACCATTGTTATCTATGTATATAATATAATTAATAAGTGATAATTATTATGAATTTATTAATCAATTTTTCCGATCCCCTTATAGTAAAACTCGAGAGGTAAAAAATCCTAAAAAACCTTTTCCTTTATTGTTGCATTTGCTTGTTTTTGTCTTTCCTCAAGATCAACTAATGACCGTTCAGTTTCTTCCAGATTTTTCTGAGATTACAGATACCAAAAGTAAGTTTGAATCTTAACCAAGATAAGATTCAAAACAGAGTATCAAAGAATAATTTGAGATCGTGTCTCCTGAATTTTACCTCAGTTTTTTCAAGTTTATCACTTAACTGTGTAGTCAAAAGTTGCTGACAATTGTAAAGTTGATAAAGCTCCATCAGTTGCTGCTTGCAAGTTATAAGGCATGTTTCAAAAACCAAGAAATTTTAATGACTATATTGCAAAAATATAGGACAACATATACCTTATCTTTAGAGTCTGCCTCTAGTTCCATGCGTTCTATCTTTTCAGCCATGGCCTATTGAGACAAATAGATTAAAAACTATCAAATTTCTCATAAGTGTGACTAATTTCAATTTATATTAAGAACACAAGTAAAATAACCTTCTTCTCTGCTTCTTCACTAAGATAACGATCACGTGGTATATAGATTCTGTTCTTCTCTCTTGCAGCATATACCTCTGCAAAGGATAAATAAAAGATACATTGTTTTCATATTAAACACTAATGAAGAATAGTTGATCAACATGCTATTTGATCTCTTGAAAGAGGGAGGAAGTGACATAAAAATAGAAATAATGTTAATCTAAAACAGTCAACAACCTTGCTTCAGCCTGTCAATTTCAGAATACAGATCCTTAATGAGTGCAGATTTTACAAAAATATACAGGTAATGTACGATGGTTCTCTAAAGGGGTTAGTGCTCAAGATAAAAGGTAACAACTAGCACTCAGAAAAGGCAGATGCTAATTTACTAAAACAAGTTAACTGGTATTTTTGAGTTCTGTAGACCTGCAAAACAAAATCCTGAAAATAGAATATGATGCAAAATACTTTATTGGCTGTAAGATAATTTGCAAATAAATGCATTAAGAATATCACTAGGTTGGCTTCCATTTGTTGCATATCACATTATTAAGTAAAATTTTGGAGATGCCAAATGAGCTACTCCTCAAGTTACAAGTTGAACAACATCGACTTACAGAAACATCTGCAGTAGTTTTTAAAAAATTGAGGGTCCACATGTTATTTTGTAGCTGTTTTGTCAAATCTTTCTATTGGTAATCATCTTGCTGATACTTTTTTGGAGCTTCTTTGCAACTCTATTTACTGAACAAAACCTTGTGTTTAACCAAGTTCACTAACCTGAAGCAGAGGGCATGAACCCAACAATACATCAAGAGTTTGCAAGTGATACTCATCAGGGAAGACTTGAATTATGCAATCCATCAAGTAAAACTGGGCCAACTCATCTTTGCAATTTACAACCTGTCAAAGATAATCAAGCACAAGGGAAAAAGAAAGATTCAGCTAAAAAGTGAATAATGTCTTTGACAAACAAAATAGAAATAACAAAGCAACAAATAAGACCTGCTCTAATACTCTGGGAAGCACAATATCTTTGTACATATCAAGATCAACACCCTCTATCTGACTGAGAACATGGAGATTCTTCCCAACCTAACAAATAAGGATAAAGAAGCAAGCAAAACCTTCTATAAGCATTTGATCATGTAAACAATCCCATTGCAGCCAAGTAAACCAGTTACACAGGCTTCAGATATTACAAGATCGCGCAGCTCACTCTTTCTTTCTCCCGTTTCTCCTTCTCCTGGACAGGCCCCTGCAGACCAGAAAGCCCGACAGCAAGCCTCAACTCAGGGTCAGCTAAGAGTATGAATGATTCACATGCATTACTAAACCTGCGTGACCAGAAATCATGCCCTCATGACATGCAACTATTGTGACGACATGCATGTCCAAACATGAGAGCAGAAACACTCTGCAGGCAATTTAACCAACCTGATGTTGCATCCGCACCCAAAGTTTGTTCATTTCTGTGAAATTTTGGAGTACAAACTCTACAGCATCAAATACAGTATTTGCATCCCTACAAATAATAGAGTAGACATTCACGTATCTGGTTCAATCTCAAATCAGTGCAGCATAAAATAAACTGAATGACAACACCACTGCCCCATATCTAAGTAAAACACACACTATTTTTTCCTACTAGATCATAAACTAGATCTAAAAGTATGTAGTGAGAAGAAAAATCAAAAGAAGAAGATGAAATAGATACCTATTGGAAGTGACAGAGAAGGCGCAACCAAATTGCAGAACTCGTTCAAGGCAGCAACAGTGACATTGTTTGCAGCGGCGAAGCTGGCGAGGAGATGAGGTGCAACAAGCGGTAGCAAAGAGATGTATGAGAGAGGTGGAAGATGAACGGCGACAAGAGATTAGGGTTGTCATTCACATCACTCTCCCCTTCTCAAATGCAACACTAATCACTTTCAGATTCATCACCTCCTCAGTTTGTGAATTAAGATATACAAAAATATAGTAAACAGCATCAGCATAAATATCAAATTATACTAATAAAAGAATGATGCAAAATAAGACATTAAATAGAACTACTTAAATAGAATAAAATTATAAAAGAAAATTCATACTTCTCTCCATTGAAAATGTTGTTGCGATAAGAGTTCCATAAATGCATCAGAAAGCTTCAACTTCTCTAATGTAAGCATTTGCTTCAGCATAGGATGCCATGTCATTGATTGCTGCATTCACCTTCTCTAGTATAAGCCTATCTCTCATCTATCTAATATCAATCACAAAGTGTTAGATAGTGTAGCAAATCAGGCAAGTGTTTCAACTTTCAATTACTAAATCAAAGATCAAAACATAACATAAGATCTCCTACTTCAGCAAACAAAAATGCTCAGAAGCAATTATCCGCCTAATTTTATATTGAACAGATCTTCTATAATCACAAAATTTAATATTTTCAAAATATTCTTAAGCTAATAAGGCATTCTGGTTAGATTTTTGAGTGAAAAAATCTAAGAGCAATTATAGAAGATCTAACCGGAATTGTGATGATCCTATGCCTTCAGTAAGACTGATATTATATATCTAAGAGCAATTATACAGAGAGGTTAATCTGACATTAGAAAATTTTATCAAAATCCTAGAAATCAAGGAAATTAGATTCTTAATTTGACAGTAAGCAAAAGCAAACAACAATTGATATTAAATTAGGAATTTAAAAACCCTAAAATTCAGAAAAAAAGTGAACAGAAGAAAGGAAGACATAATGTGGCGCTGGCGGATCAGGACCTGGCGTGGTGGATTGACTTTGCCATGCTGGGATTGAAGACGAGAGTCTGGAGGTGGCGCTCGAGGAAGTTCTCGACGGTGAGAGCAAGGACGTAATCACAAAAGTGAAGAGATTTGTCGAAGCTCGCTAAAGTAGCAACAATGTTGCTTGCGGCGGCGAGGTGATAAATGAAGCAGCAAGGGAGATGAGCAGCGATGGCTAACCTTTAGATCGAAGCCAGAACAAGATCGTAGAAGCTCATTGAAGGCAGCAGCGAGGAGATGAACGATGGCGGTGAACGGCGAGGAGATTCTAGTCGGAGGAGAACGCCGCTGAGGAGATCCTTAGTGGAGAAAGTTGTCGCTGGAGCAGATCGCGCCGGAGTAGATCCCAGTGGTAGGCGTCGTTACCTTACAGAAACAGTGTATGCGGCAGCGCGTTAGTTCTTCAATTAGGGTTGGAATCAGATAGTGTGTGGGTATTTTTAAATCATGGCCCCAGAGAAGGGCGGTTTTAAACCGCCATAATCATGCAAAAACCGCCATTTTGCACAAACTCATTACAGCAATAACAGATTATGCCATAGTATCCGAATATTATGGCAGATTTATAAAACCTCCATTTTATTAATGCCATTTTAAATCTTTTTTTTGTAGTGTCCCTCTCTCTCACTGGCCGAACCGCCGCGCCGTCGACGAGCCACAGCAACACCGATGATGAGTTCCTTTTCCCCTTTCTTCTTCCTTCTCTGTCATCCGGTCTCACCATCGCAAACCAGCCTAGCACCGTCGCGATTCCAGCCCCGTTTCCCGTTCTCCCATGGAACGACCAGAACAGGGTGCAGCCCATGTGTCTTCCATCCCCTCCGTTTTCCCCTGTGTCTTCCATCCCCTGCGTTTTCCCCTGAGTTCCGTTTCTTTCATTGTATTGCTTTTAGTTCATTTTGCTTAATTTGGTTAGTTAAAAATGCATATTAGTGGATTTAGGTTTGTTTTGATTCATGCTGGTGTTTGAAAATTTTGCTGTTTTGATTCATGCTGCTGTTTGAAAATTTTGGCTTGTCTGATGCTGCTGGGAGCTTTGGGGGAGGTAGGGTTCGGACAGACGCTGCGGAGAAGGTTGGGTGTCGCGGCTGTTTGGTGGAGAGGAGGAGTGAGAAGAGGGGAAGAAGAAGAGAAAGGTGCGCGGCGGTGTGGGTTGTCGCCGGAGGTTGTGGTGAAGGGAGGTGGCTGTGGCGGTGCTTAGGTGATGGTGATGGAGGTTATGGAGGTTATGGTGATGGTGATGGTGAAGAAGATGAAGATGATGAATGGTTGGCTCAGATTTGGGGGGAGGAGGAGGTTGGGAGTGCCACGTAGGTTCGGAAACCCACGAACCAAGCTCAGATCCAAGTCAGGGCACTTTTGTCACACGGACAGCATCTATCATGAGTACAAGATTAGTTTCGAGCTTTCATGGATACAAATGTCAGCGTTTTCATCTCTCATGGGTACAAATGGTCATTTATTCATCATATTAAAGATGGAGCACCTTACTGGGCTCTTTAAGAATAATATATATAATTTTGATTGGCTGAAAATGACTTGAGGACACGGTCTGCCATGCTTGTTATTAATAACTGCGAAGTGTGTTAAAGGGTTTAGTAGCCACCACAGCCAATGCCTGAGAGAAAAGTTGCATTGTGTATATATGCATGATTGATTGCTCAGTAGATCAGACATACCATAATGTTGTCCACACCATCACTATATATATGCTCTTACATTACAATGCTGACAAACTAAAATTTAAAAAAAAAAGTGTATCTAATCTAAACATATATAAATAGTAAACCCTAATTGAAGTAAACCATATTGAATTGAATTTAATTTCAATATTCAACAACCAAATCCAACATGCACAAGAAAAGCCAACTGGCGTTGCACCCAGAAATTCGCCATAAAATTAAATGATCTGCTGCTATACCCACATGCATATTAAAATCACATGAATGATCAGAGAGAGAGAGAGAGAGTATATATATATACATATATGTACGTGTCATTTCCTTTCGAGTTGTAAAAAACCATTCTGAATCATGATTTGATAAGTTACTTTTATATTTCCATTAATTCCTGCATATAGCAAACCCTACAGCTCCCAGCACGTTGGGTCGGTAGTCGGTACACTGCGCAGCTACTTATTATTAATTTATTATGTACAGTCAAACATTGGCTTTAACCATGTTCCCTTATGAGTTATGAGTTATGACCTCATAATACTTGTTGTGGAGTTGGTGACACTGGTAGAGGTATAACTCGCTCCTATTAATGATGGAATGATCTTCTGTTTCTTTTTCAGAATATAGTATATAAGATAAATAGTCATAAAGGACACCCAAAATCTTATGTCAATATGAAAAGTGTATATTAAAATAATAAAAAATACTATGTATTTTATTTATATATAATTTTTATTTAATTTTTATATAAATATATATTTATATGTAACTAACTAAAAACTAGT
>NC_029793.2:143300496-143301535 GCF_000816755.2 Arachis ipaensis | reverse complement strand
AAATGCTTGATTTAATTGAATATTTTTTAATAAAATAAAAGTATTCACAATTAAAAATTTAATTAAATTTTTTATTAAAAATATTTTATTAATTTTTTTAATATTTTTAATATAAAAAAAATCTAATTACAAAATTAAGAGTAATATAAAAACTCAATTTAAAAATATAAAAATCTAATTACAAATAGTAAAACTATAGGATAAACAAGTAATTAAACCTTTAATTTATTGTCCATTATCACTTTCATTTCATATTATTACTGTCATATGCTCTACCTAAACGATAAACGATTGGTTGCGGTCATTTTCCTTATTCATGAATCAGATATATTTTCAAATTCTAGCTTTGATTTTGAGGCATCCATAATGATTCACCTAAGAGTAATTTTCTACCCAAAAATTAATTAAACACAAACTTGTTTTACCATCCCACGTAAAATAATATATTATTTTAATATTATCTACATTATTGTTGATCATTCATAATGGAGACATATAAGTTGGTGAAATCAAGCTTAAATTTCCATGAAGGAAAGTACATCTTGCATTGGATCAATATCTTACCAAAGTTGATTACTTCACTCTTCTTAATAATTACGATCACAACCTACTTACTTCTAATAATAAGAGGACATAGGAGCCTAGTTTAGTAGCTAAGGTTGCAATTTCTAACTTCTAATTAAGGAAATTAAATTGATAAAGATGGAAAGCCGTAATGATGGAAGCTAATAGGTCTCTCAATATAATGAAGAAATGCAATACAAAATTTGGAGGCTACTAATGAGTGATGAAACTGGGCCACGCACACTATGATATACATACAAATTAACATGATAACAAAGAAGCGGAAGAATATATTTAATTACCTCGTGCTACATACAACTCATAGTTTTCTTGATCAAACAAGTCATGAAATTAACAGTAGAAGTGATCCTACCTACCCATATTTATTTGGGATGGCGGATCTGATGATCATATATATGCAGAGTAGAGCAGGCAGATCCACTCCCTAATGTGTATCACCAGATTGGGAACTATA